>NC_030423.2:7746402-7803902 GCF_001660625.3 Ictalurus punctatus | reverse complement strand
GGATATTTTACTGGTTTTTCTTTTACAGTTACAACTCTTCTTATCCAATTAGTTAGGTAATTAGCATGCCCTCTTGGGTGTATTAGACCAGGGAAAACACAAAAATGTGCAGAGCCAAGGTTGGAAACCACTGTTCTAGATGCCTTCAGAGTACTGTGTTGAACACAAACATACTGAAATGCTCGCACTATCTATAGATTTTGTGTTCAGAACTATACATAAAAATCACAAAATGATTAGCATGGTCACCTTTTACAAATAACGAACACAACACAAACGTACCTCTTAACAATAATTATATAAAAACAAACAATGGAGAAATGCTTGAGGGTGATCTGGTTATCAGGGAACCAAAAGTAAGGTAGTTAAAATGTATATTCAATGTATTTTCTCTGGATATTTTCTCGTTATCTTACATGTTTTCTCAATAAAGTATATTCTAAAAAAATGACCATACTAAGTTTTATGATCATCACTTAATTGGAATTTCTTGCATAAGAGAATATTCAGCTCGTAAAATTACATTAGCTATTAGGTCTGTTAGATAAGGAGACAACCCCACAAAAAAAACTAACCAAATGACAGAATAGTTGGGAGAACATTTAATAAAAATAATAAGTAATTTAAGCTCAAGGCTTCTAATTACACACTTCTAATTACAGCTTTGTTGACTGACCCATTCAGCATCAGGCCACAGAGTAAATTACAGAGAACATAAAGATTACAAAAGGCTGAACTACAAATGTTATGGTGAATCCAAATATTTCTGATGCCTTTGCCCCAGCTGCAACACCAGCACAGGGAAGTATCTCTCAACCTTCAACCTATGGAGATTAGAAGGGGTCAAGTAAAGTCTGCTACAGATCTTCAACTAAACACATTTAAGAGTTCTTTGGGTGACTTCTCAAATTATTTTACTTTTCTCCCAATCTCTCTATGAAATTGGCATTCCAATACCAGCTACCCACATTAGAATAAAATATACCTTAAAATAAGTTGTATGCAATGTGTCGTAATAGTATTATATAATAAAAGAAGACTTCATTACCTTTATTCTAGTCTGAGCAAATCTGAGGGATAACATCCCACAGCTGTTGGGAAAACTCTGTATAATTACTCTATTTAAAATGTGTTTGATTTTTACTCTGTTTCTTTCCACACTTCTTGTATAAGGACAAGGAGAATAAAATGTCCATCACATGTATAATATTTAGCAAGATAATCTATTTTATTTTGTTCATATCACACAAGTTTGGCCTATCATATAGACAATGAAACTCACAAGCTGTCAGGAAGAATTCAGTATGTAAATCAGCAGAACTGCAGTAGGCAGAAGAAATATGAGGAACATTTTTGACACAGATTTAGCTGAAATTTCAACAACCACCTAGCAGGCAAGTCGACAACTGTAACTGGATCAAAAAAGGTGACTGATGGCTAAAAACGGGAAGAATTCACCAAGACACACTTACCAACGCAGAGGATGTTGAAGCAGAAGCCATGGTTAACAGACTTGTTGACCAGCTGGTCTGGCATGCTGTCAAAGCCAACATGGCCAGAGAGTGGCACTGCACGTGCTCCCTCTCCCTAAAAATAAAACCAGGTCAATTGTCATTACAAATGTGCAGAGTACACTATATTTTATTTATTTGTTTGTGTGTGTTTTTTTTGTGTTTTTTTTTTTACTGCTTGCAACACTCACTCAGCCGTGTATAAGCAATCAAATGAAACCAAAGACTGATCATTCCCCAAATCCCATAGATCAAATATAAAAATAAAATGCATTTATCTAATAAAAAGGTCCAAGGCTCGGGGGGTGGGGGGCAAACAAACAAAAAACCTCACTTGGCTAGGTTATTCTTTCCTCCTAAGTTAAATCTTGATAAAATTCTTAGGGAGCGCAGGCACAGATCAGGTGGGGAACCGTCACTTCCTCTTTCCTGTCTAACAGCAACGGTTTAAAACCACATCTAAAAGATCACACCATCTACTGCATAGCAGAGTTCATACTAAACTAGCAATGGTGATACTGGTGAATCAAAATCAAAGTTCTTCCATTAAACTTACTTTATATACACACACAACTATAATTAACTGGTCTATGGCTCCATCTGCTCAATACTATTGTATTCATACAGGTTTGTTTTTGCAATTTTTTTTTATTGTCATGATTTCAGCAGATCTGCACCTGGCGTACTCAAAGTCTAACAGGAAATGCTGTACTTGTGCTCAGCACACAGACATGATGTCTAACAAAACAGTGACCATGTTATCGCTGAGGAAACCAAGAATACGGTATCCAAATGTGTTACGTGTTATTATACAGAACACTGAAATCATTCAATCACATACAATCACAATTTTTTTTATTAGGGCCAAAAAAAAAAGCAAAAATAACAACAAAAAAAAGAGTAAAACTGAGTTAAAATGCATCATATAATGTGTACAAACAATAAAGTCAAACAAATTGTTAGAATAAAATAACCTGATCTTCAGAGGATCTCAATAAAAGATTCTTTAAAACAAAACCAGGAGGGTGTCAGTACATTGAGATGGTTCATTGTAGTTGGCTTTAGACTGATATAAAGCATGTGAGCTACTGATAATTTATCATTAAATGAGACAAAAAAAAACTACAGAAGAAACTCTCAGCAACTGTTCCGCACATATTCATGACATGATCCTACACATATACATACATATATATGTGTGTGTGTGTGTATATATATATATATATATATATATATATATATATATATATATATATATATATATATATATATATATACACACACACACACACACATACACATATATATAAATACATATATAAAATGTAATGTGTCGTGGTATAGTGTAATGTATAGAGTTATAAATGTTTGACTAGAGCCACCTCTTCTGCAGTTAAAGCACTGATCAGTCAGAGAACGGAAGCTCATTGTAGGCCATGTATGGAAGATTACTCGTAAAATAATATTATCCCCCCCCCTCTCTCCGTCGAATCATTCTTCACATCATCTGCTCGGCAGTAGACAACGCCCACTGAACCAACAGCACAGGGTAAGGATGGGAAATATCATAACGGTACCGGAGGCACAAGACATGGCCGTGTGGACGCCATTAAAGACTGGATGATGTGCTGTAGAAGTGAGAATCGTGTAGACCAGACCACTCGATATTCACCATGAACAAGCTGCAGATGCTGGATTTCTCTGCTCGAGATGGTGTGTGCAGCTACAGCGACATATAAAAGCCATCAACATGTGAGCGCGAGCTCAACCCCAAAAACACAACTTGAACAAACAAACAAATAAAAATGAATGTAGACCTAATTCAACATTCAACACCACTACAGTCGGATTATGTAACATTTATAGGCCTGCGGTACATTTTCAACTACTCTGTGTGTTTCCTCCGCTAAGACCGACCTGCTATTTATCGAGCAGCGCCTCTAGATTTGAAAGAAAACTATCATTTAACGGCTCCACGTAAATAATCCAAAACACGAAATCAATCATTTGAGCAGTTGTTCATTTTAGCGCTGAGCTTTTACTGCACATCTAGAAACAAATCATCGTCCAGAATTGAATCGCTCACTCACCGATTGTCGGGCTATCTCAGTGGCCGCCATACTCCGTGTCTGGATCAAGAGTCTGCACAGGAAACGGTACAACGCGCGCGCACGCACACACACATATATATATATATACGCGCGCGCGCGCGCGCGCGGGCGCGCGCACACAAATATATGCGCGCACACACACACACATACGCACACGCACACACAGCGAAACCTGTGGGCCAGTTTCCACACGAGGGAACAAGCCACTATATTGTACAATACAAAGACGTGTGTGCGCATATTCTTACATATAAAATCACACACACACACACACACACACACACAAGACTGAGTCCATATTTCAATGATTTATTATAGAATAAACCCAGAAAAAACGATTTATTTCTACATAAAGCCTGTCCTGTGTAAAATGCGCCCCCCCCCCCCGTACTCTGTACTTACCTCTATGCACTTGGAAAATGAGCATGTGTGTGTCTCATCCCTTGGAGCTATGGGGGTATTAACAGGGATGGAGCATGCATATATCTCCATCAACCTCGTGCTGCTGACCGAATACCTATTCAATCTGTCACTCCAGTTATGAGATAGCAGGATGTGTGTCCCTTTGTTTCCCTCACACTCACTGGAGCTAACAGCTGTCTCTATTGCCACGGTGCTACCATCTGCACCAATTTGTAACTCAGCACCAGTCGTATATAACAGCCCCTCACTAGTTAGCAAATCATATCTGTCCATTGATTCCAGTCACGTGCGGTGAGGTTCGTGTCTGGGGAGGCACTGACTCTTTCAAATTAGATTTACAAATATATGAATTCAACCGAGTAGCATAAATTCACCATTCAACTGGCTGCTTGCACATTGACTACTGGTTATGTTTCATATCCCATATCAGCATTCTTTACACACACACAGAGGTAAGGTTCATATTTGGCCGAAGAAGAAGGTTAAATTTATAGCAGCTCAGAGAGCGCACATTTGCTTTGCACCCTCCGTGTGTTCTTAATTTACCATCACAATTCCACAATTCATACTCATTCAATACAAATGAAAGTATATACAGTCCACAACAAAAAGACAAATGTAGTTTTATGCTTTAAAATAACTTTTTTTAAATCTAATTTTTGTATTTATTATTAAAAAAGGGCTGGTCTTTTATTTTTGTCGTGGACTGTACAGCAGTGTATGCATGGTCTTACCTTTACTCGTCTGTCATTACTCACCTCATCAAATCCCAAAAACGCCTCCCTTACATCACAGGCCACCTCACTTTTAGCCAAATGACGTAAAATGACAGATCTGGGCTTTGTTTGTGACATCCGTTGTCTCGTCTACTTCTACAGCAACAAATAGGGTTGCATTAATCTCTGGAATAAAGTTAGTTTGACGTTGGACGTTCGATATTCGCGGATATGCGGAAATTTGGGGACCGTCTCTAAAGTTACACACGACAATGTTATACACGTTTCTAACTTCAATAGCATTTGAAGGGAATGACTAACAGTCACAAAACCAGCTGGAAAGTGTTCATCTAGGTGTCAGGTATGGGAAACACCTTTTAGATTTTTGATATTTATCAAAACAAGCTATTAAATCATATGTAAATTAGATATGAATTTCACTACAGAATGGGCCCATACACAAAATATACCATTATTTAAAGCTCAGTAGTATTTGAAGGGAATGACTTACAGTCACAGAACCAACAAGAAGAGCAATGGGCCAAGAGATCACAAACTCAAAGATGAGCAAAGCATCGTTCAAAGTATTTTCATCCACCAGAAGCAAACAAAAGCAAACATCTGAGGATCATTCAGAGGACACATCAACCCAGGTATTATGCAGTTCTCAATCATGTCATAAAGCATTTGTTCACATTAATTCATACCACCTTTTATATTATATTCAAATATCCCACTGCAGATCCAAGCTCTGTGGTCTAAGAAAGCATGTGTGATAGTCATTGCCGTCACACAGTCAAAGGACAAAAAAAGGTCTTATATCCTGCATCATTCAGAGCTGAAAACACTCCAGCCACATAAATGTCTGGTGGCGGATGTAAGAAAAAAATATTCATACCTTTGGGAAATGCATTGCTCTTATGACAATTAAAAAATAATCTGTTAACATAGAGGAATATATTAACTTACGTAAAAATGACAATGTTAAGCCATTGTTGAGTATATTGAATAAATGTTAATGAAACACTGGATGAGGTAACTATAATTTATTTTTTATCTTTCGTTCAGATAAATGTTCAGATGTGCCAAGAGTATTCAAAAACCAACCAACAAAATTCAAATATAAACTAACCCATAGCTGTGGGGGTTTCCTCCGGGTACTTTGGTTTCCTCCCCCAGTCCAAAGACATGCATTGTAGGCTGATTGGCATGTCCAAAATGTCCGTAGTGTATATATACATATACACTATATGTATATATACATATATACATATATACATATATACATATATATAGCCATATAGAAGATGGATGAATGGATGGACTAACTTCACTGTGTCTACAACACACACAAGAGTCTGGAATAATTGAATGAATGAATGAATGAATGAATGAATGAATTCATTCATTCATTCATTAATCCATCCATCCATCCATCCATCCATAATTTTAACTTTCAGGCCAGACTTTTTCAAACCAACCTGAAAGTTTTTCTACAAATCTTTGTTTTGTAGTTTCATTCATGCAGCATCCAGCCAGGTGTTTGTGGTAGACCCAGCAGGACATGATGAAGAAGCAAAATCCATGCATGCAGCCACTACATTTCAGTAATATTTTTAGCTTGTTATATACTGTACTTACAAAGATGGGTTACAAATTAGAAAAAAAGCATGACTGTCTGAGGAGGCCCACTTCTTTTTGATGTGTCTTCTTATCACATGGTATTGAACGGTGAATGATATGCTGTGTCCTTGTGTCCATTTCTATCACCGGATCTTTAGTAAATGAAACAAAAAATTAGATTTTGGACCAAACTGTCAGCACTCTCCAGTATCATCTTGAAAATGTAAACATTTAGAAATATATTTTGAAAAAATTATGTTCTATCCCACCTGTTGGTGTTCCAGAGACTTGGCATAGCTCTTGCAGATCTCTGTATCCTTAACGATTATTTTCGTAAGAATAAAATGACAGGCTTCGAGTCTTTTACATTGTGGAAGTATACTAGTCTTCTCATAAGGTTTTTTTTTTTAAAATGCTGTCAAATCCTTACAATAATTTTACTTATTAACTTTTACTATAAGTAGCAAGTAATTCACAATAATTGTTAAGTGTAAAGTGAGTGAGATATGTAAAGACAATAATTACCATATACTACATATATAGGAAATTAGTAGTAATAGTAATAATATTTTAATTCTTAATGTTATCCTGTCAATCATTTTGATTCTCTTAACACATGTTTTTCCAAACATTTTGTGTTTTAAGCAATAAAGGAAAATGGATAATGTTCCCTTTCTAATAATATCATTATATTTATATGGCCTGTAAAGAGAACAGAGAACACAATGCAGAACATTTGTTTAAATTGACTAACAAAGTGGGTTTCTTAAATAAAAAAACAACATTTATTGTTTGGATTTTGTACTAACATTTGGTATAAATATGGTTAAGAAAATGAACCATAAATTAGTTTAAATCACAAGAATGTGTTTTTATTCGTTTTGGGGTCTTTTTTTGCTTTATTGGGGTATGGATAGTAGAGAATTGACAAGGCAATATAGGATAGAAGAGTGGAGGTGTGATCGGGAAAATACCCTATGAGCTGGGAAACAAACCCTTCACTGTAGGAGAGAAGCAATTGATTTGTCACCTTTCTCTACATTTAGACTCAACAAAGATTTAACAAATAAATAGGTTTTTACATGAAGAATGTTCATGATTTTCTTTATTTACACTGCCTAGAGAATACTTCAAGATGAGAAGAAACTGTCTCAGTAAATGTGACTGGGTGGACATAAAATGGAATGGAGGACAAATGAACCATTCCACACAACAAGACTGGTACAGCTTTGGAGTGTTTGTCAGGCAGGTTGGATTTCCTCATTAAATTGTATGAAATAAAGAGAAAATAAATAGTTTACCTTATAATAAACTCTGACACAGTTCTTATGAATTTGTGGAGCAGAACGTTGATTTACTTAGTATGTACCATTCACAAACAGAGCTAACATATAACTGCATGTTTTCAGTATTGAAGAGGGGACATTGCTGCTCATTATGTGCTGCCTCAAAATCCCTGGGTGGTGGTGCAAAAACATCTTGGGTGGGTAATGTATCAATGGTTATAACATTTTTATGGGCACACCATTTTGTTTACAAGTGTGTGTTGTGCCTGTAAGAGAGTGAGTGAATGAAAAGAGAGAGACTGAGGGAGAGGGTGAGAGAGTGAGAGAGAAACTAATTGATTACTGAGCAATTTGATAAAATTACTATGATCATTTTTCAGATTGAATGTCACTGCTGCAAGAGGTGGTTTCATGTGGCATGCCTTTCTATGTCAGAGAACCAATTCAAAAGGGCTCAAAAGGTTGACTGGAAGTGCTGCCTATGTAAATAATTTTGAATTCCTTTGGCTCCCATCCACAATCTAAACATGTACATAAATAAATTAAAAGAAAACAAATAAAAATGTTTGAAATATTAAAACATTCGTGGATCACCATTTCTTTTAATAATTTCATTAATAGGACATCTATTTTTTGAAGAAAACCATTCAATCCAGTACAGGTCATTTTAACCCCCTTTATGCATTCGTGAAGGTTTTTTGGTTCATGCATTGTATGGTTAAATATTAAAAATCTAAAAGGTGTGTCTCATACCTGACACGTAGATGAACACTTTCCAGTTGGGTTTGTGACTGTACATCATTCCCTTCAAACGCTATTGAGCTTTAAATTATGGTATATTTTGTGTATGGGCCCATGCAGTAATAAAATACATGACAATATTTAAATAATTTAATAGTTTATTTTGATAAATATCAACAATCTAAGAGGTGTGCAGTATAGCTGACACCTAGGTGAACACTTTCCAGTTGGTTGTATGACTGTAAGTCATTCCCTTCAAATGCTATTGAAGTTAGAAACGTGTATAACAATGTCGTACTCTCGTATGTAACTTTAGAGACGGTCCCTTAATTTCCGCATATCTACGAATATCGAACGTCCAACCAACTCTATTCCAGTGCATTAATCTCCTTATATATATATATATATATATATATATATATATATATATATATATATATATATATAATTTCTAATCACATCACTAAATCGTTCTGAATCTGTTTGATAAGCCAGAAAACACAGTGAATGTCTCCAAATGTCTAGCTGACCCATCATCTTTCTCAGCAAAAGCATGTAATAGTTCTACATAGTTGCTACGATTAGAAGAGGTCGTACTCTCATCGTTAGCACGAAATGCTAATTGCTAATGAAATGCTAAATGCGAAATGCTAATTTGCATTAATGAGGTCTTTTAAAATCTCTCGGTTTTCCTTTACCTTAGCATTGTGGACGCTAAAATTTAGTCTCCGTTGTTCGTTCAAAGCCAAAGCTATCCTTGCGCTTCCAAAAGTTTTTAAAGCAATTTGGCTTTGAATGTGAGTAGTTGAATGTTCATGTCTGCTGAGGCTTCTTGGTATATTTTTCAAGTCGCAAAGTCCAGTTTTGTGGGAAGACCACCCGCAAACATGTGGAACAATATCTTAATAAAATGCTTTGAGGTTCTCTCACTCAGTTAAACAAACAAACAAGCAAACAAACAAAAATATATATTTAAAATATACAGTACACCTCCTGAAAATCCTTTTTCCTTGACTGACGAGCACAAGGAGTGGATATATGTGGCCACGTCCAGGAAAATTTGTCCAGGTAGATGGCAGCTGAGCTGTGTTGCTCGACTCTGGGGTCAAAAGCTACTAGGGAGGATCAGCTTCTGGCCAGCACAAAGACACAGCTGGCAAGCTCTGGATAATCCGTGACATCCACTCTTAAAAAAGCAGCAGCCCTAATAGGACCATCTGTAGTTTAACCAGTAACACCAGATATGTGCTTTTGCTCAACAGTCATCACCAAATTTGAAGTACATCAATGCAAGGATTACATTGACAGCTCTGTGATTAGTTTCAGCGGCCATCAGCTATGTGCCAAGGCCCAGTGCTATGAGCCTTGACTAGTACCTGTATCAGCCTGAACAACAAGCCACCTGTCGACCCTAGCATCACACTAAGTTGCCAAGTGCAGACAAGTGCAGATCTACTGACATCTTGCTAAGAAAAGCTTATGATATTACCATGCATCTGACATGAGGGGGAAATTTCTTGCCTGGCAGCATGCAAAGAATTCTGTGATGTCTGCCCTGTATATCTGGACTGCTCATTTGTGCCTGTGACCCAAGATGCCCTAGAGAGGAGTGCTAAGGTTTCAAGATTTTGTGATGCTGACAGAACTAAGAAGATCGGCCACACAGCAACAATAGCTTACCAAGAGAAAAATCAGCACTCCAACACCAGAGCTATAAACGTGAAACACGGGCCTCTTCAGACCCATGCACATATGAAATCATGCACCCAAGGCCCAAATAAACACCAGGATGCTCCTGGTACACCGTGTGGGTTGGGCCCTAAACGACGCCTCGAAGAAATCCCATGGCCCTACCAATGAAGAGCATGGGCTACTCACAGTAGCATCTACAGTATATAAGGGTATTCCCCAGCCTGTTGCCACAAAATTGGAAGCATACAATTTTCTATAATGTCTTTGTATGCTGTAGAATGATCATTTCCTTTGACTAGAACTATGGGGCCCAAACTTATTCCAGCATGACAATGCCCCTGTGCACAAACTGAGATCCATAAATACATGGTTTGCCCAGGTAGGTGTGGAACAACTTGAGTGACCTGCATAGAACCCTGACCTCAACTGCACTGAACACCTTTAGGATGAATGGCCATGCACCAAGTGTTCTGTAGCCTCTTGAGCTCTTGTAGCTGAATGCGTACAAATCTGCACAACCACATTCCAAAATGTAGGGGAAAGCCTTCTCAGAAGAGTGAAGACTGTTATAGCAGCAAAGGGGGGAACAACTCAGTATTAATGCCCATGGTTTTGGAATCAAATGTTCAATACTCAGGTGTCCACATACCTTTGGCCATATAGTGTGTGTGGGAGGGAGGTGGGGAGGGATGGTCCAATTCATCCCAAAGATGTTGAGTGAGGTTCAAGTCAGGGTTCTTTCAAGCCACTCATTTTCTTCCACACCAGTTTTGTCAATTACATGTTCATGGACCCCAGTTTGTCCACAGGGGTATTGTCATGCTGGAACAGAATAGGCCAGGCTCCTCTAATTCCAGTGGAGGGAAATATTAAAGCTACAACATACAAAGACATTCTAGACAAGTGTGTGCTTTTAACTTTTATGGCAACACTTTGAGGAAGACCCACATAGGGGTGTGATGGTCATAGACCTGCCATTACTGGATGTTTTTTTTTCTTCTTTTTTTGCACTGTTCTGTGTAAACTTGGAGATCACATTTTTTTCCAGTTCTGATTTTTGATGTAAACATTAACTGAAGCTCTTGATCTATATCTGCTTTTTGGATTATATGCATTGTGCTGCTGCCACATAATTGCATGAATAATCAGGGGCACAGGTGTTCCTATTAAGGTGGCCGGCCGTAACTGTAATGAAGTCTGTTCATTTGTTTACATCAAAATGTACCTTTGAGAGAAACATGGATAAATGAACTTCTTTAAGAGAAATTGTTGATGTGTTATTGGTCTATTAAACAGATTTTTGGTCCGGCCCACATGATTTAGGGCTAAGTGTAGTGTGGCCTGTGGACTTAAAAATTGACAACTCTACCTTAAGTGTTGTCACAGGAGTAGCTTGACCATAATAGCTAAGCACTGTAGCAATTTGTCAGTTACCTATGTAGCACTCTATAAATAAAGCTTTACATATACTAAAGTATTACATAAAACGGCATCACATTGTCACAGTAATCCATCCATCTTTTATACCGCTTATTCTACAGAGTCTGAGGGAACCTGGAGGCTATCCCAGGGATAGGGCACAATCACATGCCCATTCATACACTACGGACACTTTCGACATGAATATCTTTGGACTGGGGGAAACCCACAGCAGGGGGAAACCACACACAGGGCTGTGGCATGAATCAAACACAAATCAAATTTGTGTCTGACTATTACAGTAATGTTATTATAAAATCAAACCTCTCTTAAAATAATCATCTCCTATAGAATTGGCTACGTACCTAAATCTTTTAAATTCGTAGTTATCAAACCACTAATTAAAAAAACCTAACCTTGTCCAATGTGAATTTTCAAACTGTAGGCCAATATCAAACCTCCTATTCATCGATATCAAGGAAAACTAACTGCTATTCAGGAGAGCCCTACCAACAAAATTACACAGTCCTACTATTAAAGATGTTGAATGATAAAGTTGGCATACTACTGAGAGTTTAGGAGATCCACAGTAATGTGCTTGGTGAGCAATTTAAAACATCTCAGTCTATTATCAGAATGTGACCCACAGGACGCCATTGCAATACTTTCAGTTGTAATAAGTGATTGATTATAGTGAGGTTTTCCTCTTCTCTATTCTTAGTCAACTTCAATGGTCACGTGATCTGTTGAACAGTCGGAGATATTACAGCTGACCTTTGAGTCAAGCAACTCTTCAGCGGGTGGCGCGTTGTGTCGGAGAGGTCTGAACTCAAACTGGTGCTTCCTCAGGAAAGAAAATGCACTTCGGTTCAGAGGTGTTAGATTCGGTCATGTCTCTTATAGATTGTGGATTTATATTCACACAACGTTGCTCGAGTGTGTAAGGGACCTGCCTACCGAGTGCTCGCTTGAGCGCGGATGAAATCTTTGAACAGGTGAGAGAGGTGAGTCGGATTCATTGTCAAAGTGAAAGCAGACTATCTGGGCACTAGCGTGTAACAGCTGGGGGATTTTTTAAATTCTATTATGCTAATAGTTTACTTACTTACAGGACTTAAAAAGAGGAACGGGCTTAAATGAGGAACTTCCCATATATCTAGCTGTAATTATTATCTTCTGGAGCAGAAAACGCCCCGAATGGGGATTTTGAAGAGGACAGTTTTTGGATATGTAAACGTCTTCAGCGCATCATATAAACAAGGGAAGCCGAGGCTGGACATATAAACATGTTTGACAGCGCGGGCAGCTGCGAGTCGTCACAAAGCGACGTCATCAAATCCGAAACTTCCTTGGATTATCAGATGGGTGAAACCGAAGCGCTATCACATGGACCAAAACATGAATCTAAAATCCAAACGAGCAACTCGAATGAGTCCGATTCTGGCTTTACAGCAGAACCGAGCCCAGAGGAACGCGCGACGACGGTTGGCGCGCGCGCGGTGTCGCTCCCACTCAGCGCTGCCGCGCGAAGGTCCAGATTTCAGAGACAGCTGGAAGCTTCTGAACCAAAAACATCAGCCGAGGTCCAGGAGAAAGGCTCCATCACCCCTGCCATGCGCAAAAAATACCTGAAGGACTTGTTTTTGAACTATAATTCGCATAGTGGCCTGTCAACAATCCTATCGCTCAAAAGCGCGAGCGAGGCGTCGAGGGACTGTGTGGACGCGACGTTGCAGGGCGCGGACGAGAGCAATGCATTCTGGGTACTGGACCCCACTGAACACGCATGGATGCTGGCGGTTGTGGACGGAAATTATGACACTATAGCAGAGTTTCTCTTAGAGGACCCCAGTTTACTGACCAGGAAGGACTTCGTGAGTGGTTACACAGCTCTCCATTGGTTAGCCAAGAAGGGGAAACACGAGACGTTATTAAAGCTTCTAAAAGACGCCGAGAGGAAGGGGTACCCAGTCAACGTGAACTTAAAGGGCAGTGGAGGTCTTACACCTCTTCACATCGCTGCTATGCACAGCCAGTACATGGTCATAAAGATCTTAGTTGGTGCATTTAGTGCCAATGTAGATACCATGGACTACAATGGAAAAAGGGCATGGCAATATCTAAAAGAAAATGCACCACCAGAGATGAAGGAGCTCCTTGGTGCATGGGATGAAGAATACAGTAATTGGCAACTAAATTCTAATAACAATAATGTAAATTGTAGTGAAGGCGCTCCTATAGGGGACTGCCAAAAGGACACAGAGCGCACAGACACCGTCAGTAGAAATGGGCTATGGCGCTTTGGTTCGTTTAGAAAGTTACTCGCCCCATTTTTCTCTGGAGGTAAGAACTAAAGGACATCAAAACTAGGCTGATTATGCCCCAAATATTACTTCCTGACAATATGCTTGTATTCATACATTCAAGCATATACATGTTTCAATTCAAAATTTTGTAATTTTATGCTTTTATATTCAACTGCTAATTAATGAGCATAAAAGTGTCTTAAATGTTCCATTTGTGTATATTCAGCATTCCCAGCAATCATGTTTATGTAAATTAAAGTACCAGTAATGGCATAGAACGTGCTTGAAGCTGGGTAAAAATCAACCCTCTCACTCAGTGGATCCATTGTGATTTGAGAATCATATTACAGCACTTAAAGACAGACCAATACCACAGACACAAGCACCTTCACCCACATAATGCTTCCCTCACATGAACATTAAGAAAGAAAGGGCAAGAGTCATTCATTCATGGTGTGATCATTTATTGTTCACCAAGGGCATTTTCAGAGTATCTGTACAAAAGAGATTTCTGATCAGATGATATCTCCAACTATCAGGGCAGAGGTGGTGAAGCTTGCAGAGTGCAGATGTAATCAAAGCTGAAGGGACGAGTACTGAGCTTACAAGCCGAGCTTTGTCCTCCTCCAGTGTCTGCGCTTGGAGTTGTACCTGCAGGCAAAAACAAATCATATTAAAGCAACCATGGAAGTTAATTTGTAAGTTTACTTATAAATAAATTAATCTTTTATACTCAAAGAAACTAATGAAGAATTTATACACGTATGCATATAAATAAATAAATAAATAAATAAAAACAAACACCACATGGGAACAACTCAACCCCAATGAATCAAAGACCCACAAATATGCATCACAAAAAGGCCACAGAAGAGAAACCACCATGCATGTGAGAGCTTTGAGAAGTATAATCCGTTAGCCAAAATCCAGCAATGAACACACAGGAACAAGTAGTGATTCAACAGTATCCAAACCTATCAAAATATACACTATAGCAGGTTCAGTTGTTATGTTGTCCTTTAATAACCCACACGAGGAATTCAAAGCTGAGCCTATTTTAGGAGCTCAAACTGCACTTACAGCAATACAGACCAACATTAAAACTACCCGAGTTAATTTTAGTGTAAATTACAAGCTAAATCAAAAGATTAGTCTTGATTGTATTTTTCAAGTTATTGTGCTAGGACCACAACTCAAGAGGCATGCGTCCAAATCAGCAGCTGTGAAGCTTGGAGGACTGCTACAGATCTAACATGATCAAGATGCAACAAATTATAACTTGAACGTTGATCACCTGTTCATGACTTAACACACAATTAAGCATCGCCGTACAGGTTCAAAGCAAACTTTGTGCATACATAAAGAAATTCTTAAAAATGTAGTATTTGTGTCTTTCTATGTCCTAAAGGTTGGAGGATTTCTGTACAGCAGCAGTTTTCTGTATATGGGCAAATGAAACAAATGGGACCTCAAAAAAATAAAAAACATGGAGTTTTACTCAAATACACACATTAAAGCCTTGCTGAAGCAGGTGATGCTTGCAAGGTGTAGATGTAAGTTACGGTGCATGTCTAAAGCCGGGTGCACACTGTGCGATTTTTAACAGTCCTTTGTGACTGTTGCTCGTCAGACTGTACGAACACGATTCCTGCTGTAAGCCATGTCACACTGTCGGATCTCAGGCGTCATTAATGTCCGACTGTACGACAGTCAAGACGCGAAAAACGGACACGTGCAAGAAGACTCGTACAGTAGCAGAAGCAGCCATACTACAGGACTGTGCCTCAAATCTTCTGACACTACCAGAATTTAATCGCAGGAAACATTTTCTTTCAACCACCATTAATCAGCAGTCAGGGAACACCTCAAACTAGCTATCAAAGACTACAGATTTTGGCCTAAGATTATAAGAATCTTTTAGGATTCTTAATATTTGTCTCAGATGACCAAGTCATGGCCAAAATCTTAGTGTGAATCCGTTTTTTCGTGTATTGACTGTCGTAGTCCGACGACAGAGATCTAACAGTGTGACGTGGCTTACAGCGGGGATCATGTACGTACAGTCTGACAAGCAACAGTCGCAAAGGACGATTTAAAATCGCACAACACGAAGCCAGCTTAAGAAAAAGTAACTCGGGCAATAAGTAGGCCTGAGGAGGTGGAAGATGGACTCATGTAATGTGCAGCTGGAACGTGTGAGAAGTTGTCCCTACTACAGAGTGTATACATCTCTCCCACACAGGTGAGAAGCTGTTACTCTGAAGCAGGATGTTGCTCTCAGCAGGATAATGGCAGTCCTTCCACAAAATGAAGCACTGTAATTGCGGCCTGCTTTTAATTAAATTGTAATGAGTACAGAACATGATTTATATCCACTCCTGTATCACGACGGTTTAACACAGAGGTGCATGGACCTCAGCGTTAGCTCTTCTGTTGAAGAAGAGAGGCAGTGTATAGTGTTAGTACAAACCGCAGGCTTTTTCTCACCTGATCTTGTTGCCAGTTTTCATGCGGATCCACTGAGGGATCGGCCTGTTCTGCTTCTGCTTCTTGGCCAAGAAGCGTTTAATCCTGAAAGTCTTGTGTGACGCCTGAAACGGTGAGAAAACGCGCGTTAGCAGGGGAATGTTAGCTGTTAGCTACCCGGCTACATGGACGAATTCAGATTTTACCACCACACGAAAGACACGCTTAAATGTTTACACCAAAGAACATGACCTGGGTAACTTTAACCGAGCGAGTTTTGTTAAATGGGGACCAACACTTACTCACATTACTACTGGGCCTGTAATAAAATAGAGCCGCTCGCAGTCAAGTTAGCGTGAGTCACTCCGGGGGTGATTTTAACTGTTATAAACTCTTTAAACGCGAACAGTCGGACTAATTCATAAACACATCGACATGGAACAATCGTTTGCACAAAACTGTAATGAAAGTTGCGACAAAATATTTCAATCCATCTGGATGTTTACTGATTGTTTCTCACCATTCTAGACACACAATCCTTGCACCACAATGGCGGTGGTTGAAGAGGAGGAACTCGGGGAAACAGCCGTGTTGTATTTCCGAGTTTAAGGGGCGGAGCTACACGACCTTACAGAGACACAGCGACCCCGTCCGGAGAGTCACTACAAAACGCTCTGACATCCACAAACACCCCTTCACTAGCTGCGTTTACATGGACAACAATAATCCACTCTTACTTCGATTAAGACCATACTCTAATTAAGAAATTACCATGTAAACATAAATTTTTACTTACCTTAATCTAATTAAGGTAATAACCGAAGTAAGCAATAATCTAATTAAGACAGGTGGAGTACTCCTGCTTTAGTCGCATTATGGACGTGTAGTAGTGACATGTAAACACCTTAATCACATTATGAACGTCGTGTGGGAGTTTTCACCGGATTTTGTGACAGGACATGATCACACACGGCAGTTTTACGTTTTACGGCGAACAAGAGAGTTCGGCTGAGTCCCAAATCGCATACTTTCCTACTATAGGCCTGTAGTGGGGAAAATACATATATCTCGGCTACTATATAGACGGTAACTACACGATTTGGGACACACCCACCGCTTCAAGCAGTTGTCTATTAGCACGTATAGCATGACAAATGATTAACTGCACTTAAAGCGTTCGTAAAAAAAAAAAATAAATAAAAACACCCAAAACTGTATACGGTACCATAACGAAGACGAACTGTATGTTGATACGTGAAATTCTGGAGGGACGTCGGACGGCGTGGCACGGTGACGTAATGACGCTGGCTGTTAATCTAATTATGTTCTAAAACATGTAAAATGGGAACATGACAGGAGTATTCTAAAAGCGACTCATGTAAACACATTATCTTACTCAGATTAAGGATTACTGCTGTCCATGTAAACGTAGTCACTGAAATATCAAGTTTATTTAACATGCCTCATATAGAGTGGCGCAAGGAGGACGTCATTATGTAACGCCAAAACCCGGAAATGAGTTCGCAGTTTAGCACTTCCGGTTTCATCGTCCCAAAGTCAATGGGTTTTTTTAAAATGGGATTTTGGTTAAAAGCCTGAGACAAGGCCTGTGGTGAACACAAGCTCAAAATATTTTCACGTTTTATTCTACGAAATAAAATAAACCAGTAATATCCCACTCGTGATTTTTTAAAAAGCTTTTGGGTGTATTGAAAAAGGTGGCTGCTAACATGGTCCCAAATGGGACTACAGACGCTGTCAGGGACATTAAACGTAATGTGATGCCGCTAGCTTTAGCAGAATACCCAGAGTCAATGAAAATAAATGTCTTGTTTACTGTTTATGCCAGGGTTACCTTTTATACCCAACAGAGTAAATCCATATCATGTAATATGTTTTAAATCAAGTTTGGAAAAATTGTTGGAAACTTGGTGATGGTGACGTTGAAGTCGAGCGACCGTGGTCTAGTTAATTTATAGCATATGGTTAGCTTTTTATTTCTGGCGATTGTATTTAGGCTTCATAAAAGTTGTGTTAATTTGTGAAAATTCTCTGATGATCAAAACGTGTAGGTATTGTAAACTTGTGTTGATCACGGAGCTTATTTTTTGTGATAATCCAAAAGCCTATGGGAAAATCCTATTGGGTTTTTGTTGAAGGAACCAGTGTGATGCTAACTTCTGGGTTCTGGTACAAAATGACGTCACCCCTGCACCACTCTGTTCATTGTTCGTCGTTTTTTGTGTGCTATTTAAGGTGGCCGACAGAGGGCTAATGCACTGCGAATACAGAAAACACGTGCAACTGCAGGAAATGCAAAATCAGAATACGTGCAAATGAAGAAGACAGTTAAAACTGGAATGGACTACTGTAATTCTTTGTATGTTGGCCTTCCTCAATCTGCCTTCTTGTCTGCAACTTGTGCAAAATACAGCAGGAGATTTTTAACAGGGAATAAAAACAGGGATCATATTTCCACTGTTCTGGCATCTCTTCACTGGCTTCCCGTCAAGTTTAGAATTGGTTTAAAAATTCTTATTTATGTATACAATGCTCTTTCCGGTTCTGCTCCACAGTACATCACTGACATTCTTCACCTTTACTTTCCTACTAGAGCATTGAGCTTGTGTAAACAATTTCTTCTATCTGTCCCCTGTTGTCGTATTAAGAAGGTTGGTCCCAATCTTTGGAACAAGTCTCCCTTTTCACGTAAGGTCCGCTCCATTGTAGGTTATTTTTAAATCTTCTCTTAAAACTTATTTTTATTCTATGTGTTATAATGTTATTTAATGTGATGTATTTGAATATTTTGTACAGCACTTTTGATCAACTGCTGTTGTCTTTAAATGTGCTTTATAAATAAATTTGACTTGACAAATACAGAAGACACGCAAAATCAGAAGACGTAACATCAGAGAACACAGGCAAATACAAAAACACACGAAAAATCAGAAGATATGCAACTGCGGAAATTGCAAAATCATAAAACGCATTCAATATACACTTACTGTCCAAGTTATTAAGAACACCTGCACATTCATGCAGTTGTCTAATCATTCCATCATGTGGCGACAGCACAAGGTATAAAATCATGCAGATACAGGTCAAGAGCTTCAGGTAATGTTCACACCAAACATCAGAATGGGGAAAATGTGACTTTAACTGTGGCATGGTTGTTGGTACCAGATGGGCTGGTTTGAGTATTTCAGGAACTGCTGATCTCCTGGAATTTTCACACACAACAATCTCTAGAGTTTATATGGAGTGAAAAAAAAAAAAAAATCCTTTGTGCAGAGGATCTGCAGGTTGAAACACCTTGTTGATGAGAGACATCAGAGGAGAATGACGAGACTAGTCTAAACTGAAAAGAAGTCTATTCCTCAAATAAGCATGCTTTACAACCGTGGTGAGCAAAAAAGCATTTTGGAACATACAATACATCACACCTTTAAGTGGATGGGCTACAACAGCAGAAGACCACATCAGGTTCCACTTCTGTCATTGAAAAGCAATAAATGCTGAGATGCTTTTCTGCTCACCATTGTTGTAATGAGTGATTATTTGAGTTACTATAGTATATCCTTCCTGGCAGCTCGAACCAATCCATTTTCCTCTAATATTTCTTATCAACAAGGCGTTTCCACCCACTGAACTGTCGCTCGCTCAATGTTTTTTTTTTTGTTTTGTTTTTCACACCATTCTGTGTAAACTCTAGAGACTTTTGCGTGTGAAAATCCCAGGAGATCAGCAGTTTTGAAACACTTTGATCAGACCATCTGGCAGCAACCGTCAAGCCACGATCAGTCACAGAGATCACACTTTTTCTTCATTCTGATGTTTGATGTGAACCTTAACTGAAGCTCTTGACTTGTATCTGCATGATTTTGTTTAGCATTGCACTGCGGCCACACAATTAGCTGATTAAATAACTGCATGAACATGCAGGTGTTCAAGTGTTCATAATAAAGTGGATGGTGAGTGTGGCTGCAAGCAGCAATTCAGCGGTCCAAGCACTTTTTGTCCACACTCCTTAGCAACTGAGGAAGTTTTGTATTTATTTTACTAACTTGTGAATTATATCCCCTCCTAGAGGGAATTTAGACAAACTTCTTGAAGTCCCTAAGGACAAGGTCATTTGCTCATCTACAAACTTTGGACAAAATACATCATATTGTCGCTGAGATATGCCCTCACGTCCTGTTTGGTGACTTCACAGACAAATTCATTTCAGTGTTATGGATGAACTATCCATCATATAAAAAAATCTGAGAAGCACCTTTTCTTTGGGTTGGTCTCCTGATGCAATCTTCCAAATGTAATTTTTATTTGACAAAATTTGTGATAGAAGCAGCCAAAAACAATTTTTGCTATAATTCAAAATAGCCCACTTCCTGTTACAGAAATTACAACTTTCTTAGATCACAAACATTCTGAACTTCAAGAAAATCAATAGAAACAAGAATCTTGATTTGATGTTGAGCAGTTCAAATATTATGAGCAGTTTTCAAATTAGCAAATTACACCGACCCCTAGAGGTGAATTTAGACAAATCTTCTTGGAGCTCCTTAGGAGGAGCTTAGTCAGTTATCTACAAATTTTAGTCAAAATACCTCACACAGTTGCTGAGATATGCCCTCATATCCTGTTTGGCAGATTTGCCATCAAATTCATTTGCCTGTTACAGATGAACTCTCCTGTATATCAGAAATCTGAATTACAAATTTTTATCAGTCTGGTCTCCCAATGCTACATGCCAAATTTGGTGATAATTGGACAAAATTTGTATGGGAAGAAGCAAATAAATTCAAAATGGCCAACTTCCTGTTAGAGAAATCACAAATTCAGTACATTAACAAAATTGGCACCTTCAAGGAAATCAGTAGGAATAAGAAGCTTTATTTAATGTTGACTGGTTCAAAAGTGTTATGTGTCAGTGTGCTTATATCTGCGTGCTCCCCCTCCCCCCTTTTTTCAACTGTTTGTTTGCACTTCTGTCTCTTGCTGTCATCCTATATGTGGAGCCCTGTGGCAACCAACTGGTTGACAGGACCTGACTAATGGGAAGGCAGAAACTAGCAGTTTAAAAGCAGCACATTGGTGCCAGTTCTTGCATGTTAGCCAGCTTGTTTTCTTTTCAGTTGCTGATGTTTTCCTGCATGAATTGTCCACCTGCTTAAATTTAAATTGCTTTGGTTGTGCTGCAGCTCAATCTCTTTCTGCTTTTGGCACTATTATTGCTGTAGGCCATCACAGCTATTGTCATATAAGGGCTGTAAATCTCTAAAAGCTCTGCATGTGTAAAATATGTATTCCAGTTTAGTTCAATAATTGGTATAAGAAGATGCCAAGTTTAATGTTCATACCTGCTCACTTTTTTCCACTCAGTAGTGAACTTAAATTAACATTTAATAAAGCAACTTCCAGGAGTCAAATTTCTGAAAGAGCTAATTTAGCTTTTATTTAGTGGCATATTGTTACTGACCAGTATAAAGTATCTGTAACAAGATGAAGAAAAATATTTGATGCATTTTTTGATTCTTCATGAGGTAAAGCTTTATTTTAAAAAGTAGGGAAGGCCACTCAGCGAATTCAACAAGACGTGCAGGCAAAAATTTCCTAATTTAATTAAAAAAAAAAAAAAAAAAGAAGAAAAAAAACCACCCTGACATTAGCAAAAGCCTGTTATAACAAAACCTCACCCTCTGTGCATCCCATTTTCCAAAAATATTCTCTTCAAATCAAAAGTTCTGCATATGTGGTGTAACATGATGAGTGTCTTGTGAAGTACAGTACAAACTGCTTTAAAACAAACATTTCAATGAAATAAAAACTAAAATGATTTTGGAAGTGTGGAACAGGAAACAGATTGAATTGGTAAGCTTTAATACCAGAAAAGCAGAATATCTGAAGTACATTGTGTTTGATTGTGTACCTAGAGTAAGGTCACTTAGAGTGCTCATGGCCCAAAAACTTTGGCTTCTTTCACTCTGCCCCACTGCTCAGCTCAACTATAAGCGAACAGAAAGTAAAGGGGGCTTTAATCAGGCACTGGACGGTGGCAACGTTTACTTCTGTATCTCTGACAAACAGCTTGTGAGGGACAGGAACCTCTTGCTTTAGCAACACTGCTACATTGCCTTGATTTGGCCAGAACTGTTTCTCATCTCCATGTGGTGGTCTTTCCTCACTCTTCTCCTTTCTCTTGTGTATTTTTGGCATCCCTCTCAGCCTTCTTATCCCCAGCCTGGCTAGCTCCTGTAGCTCCTCTGTTGCGGCTCCTTGCTCCTGGCTGGTACAGCTGAATGGCAGGGCGATCCTGGGGCAAAGTGAAAAGCACTCATTATGCATAAAGAAGAAACATTTGTGAAGCAAACTCACTTACTGGTAGACACCAGGGACACTGCATCCATGGTGTCTGAGAGAAGATGTGTTTAATTGGTGCGTTAATAAGTGCCCACTTACAAGCGTCTAACATTACTACGTTCAGCTCATAGACCAGTAGTGTTTTGTTTTGGTGTCGCTGAAGGCTTTAATAACTGAAATTGAATCAGGAGTACAAGAAAAAAAAAAATTCATTCACAAACTATTGTGATATTTGATTATGAAATGATTTCCACATGCACAATAAAGGTACCAAGTAAATATTTACCATTTTCTTGACTTCAAAAAGAGATGAGCGGCTGTTTTAAAACACTTTTAGTTGAGTATTTGACTAAAAATACATATTTAACACATTTATTATTTTAGTAACCAGCCAGTGGTTTACAGGATGACAAGTACTCATTTTAATATTCCCATGACTATTTCATGTATATGTAGACATACATGCAATAATATATTGTAAAAGACAATGTACCTTGTTCCTTAAACGATCCTTTTTCACATTTTCTTCCTTTTTAGCATCTTTAGAAGACTTGTCAGATTTGTCAGCTTGACCGTGTCCTGTGGATTCACCGGTATTCTCATTCCTTCTCTTTTCCCAAACATACTCCTTTTCCTTTTTACTCTCCTCCTCTCTCTTTTTGTAGGCGTTCTCTCCATCGTGACGCTCTCTCCTCTTCCGACGGTCCTCGTCCTGCCTCTTGATTCGCTCCTTCTCTTTTTGCCGTCGCTCCCGATCCCGTTCACGGTCTCGATCCACTTCACGGTCTCGATGCTCCCTGCGTCCATCTTCCTCATATCTGCAACGAGTTGAGAAAAAGTGCTGATCCAATGACTATTTTGTATGATATGGACCCAAGTTAAAAGCTGAAACTAGAACAAAACATTCCACTGAATAGTATTTGGCAGACCACAAAAAAAAAAAAAAAAAAAAAGGAAAGTCTAAGATGAATACAAACTTTCTTGGCTTGTCCTCTCGGTGTTCGCCATTTTGACGTTTTTTTGCATCTGCTCTCTCTGGAGCTCGGTCATCCCTCAGTTTCTCTCGCTCTGGCTTCTTGGGTTTCTCTTTTGGCTTTTCATTGTCACTATTCTCTTGCTTCTCTAGTTTCTTCAGGAGCTGAGGCAGAAAACAAATGTTAATAGATGAAAAAAAAACCTACACACAGTTTTCTATCAGAACAAGTCAATAATTTCTGAATATTTGCTTATTTAAGAGTTTTAAAAATGTGAACAGTAAATTAGGCATTTCTAGACACTTTATTTAATAGTAAACACAAGAGTTGCATATTGAGAATTGACCAGCTATTCAGAAATTCAGTGCTGTTGGCTATTCAAACATTACAGCTTTGTCTGCCAACATCTCTACACGTAACATACTCGGCGTAACATACTCAACTGAAATCTCTATCTGCCTCCTTTACCATATATGATCTCACAGATACCCACAACTGGCTGGTGTAGCTGGGATTGACAGGGGAGAGAGCGTATGCTATCACGCCCACCCAAAATAGACAGCCAATTTTGCTCTTGTGAGCTCAAAGCTCTGATTTGTCCAATTCCAACCAATAAGATTATAAAGAAAAAACATCTATCGGCTGTCTTGGTAACTGATTCCAAATTAATTTAGCTTCCTATGTTTTATGAAATGTTATTGGGTTGAGAAAAAAAAAAGAAATGTTTAATTACTTCCAAGTTAATTGGTTCAAATAGCTTTACAACTCATGGTGACAGCACTGCATAATGCACATTCCAATCCTCATGAATGCATTATTAACCACACAATGTCAATTACGAATAAAATTAGCAAGAGTCATATGAAAGAAACCTTGTAAACAAGTTTGGCTTGATTGCATACATTGCATTGTAACTACAGACTTTTTGGCAAACATAACACAGGAAAACGTTTTCCATCAGGGAAGGAAACATGAATATGACCATAAATTTACGAAACAGTTGAACAACCTGATATTCAAGGACAACTCAACACGATACCCAGTGGGGAATAAGCATCTTTCAACTCAGTACATTGAGGTTCCGCTGTTTCCCATGTTGGTCAGAAATAAATGATTACAAGTAACATTATTTCTCACATCTAAACATAAGTTATGTCAGGGGCCAACACTCGAGTCTAATGTATTCCCACACTTTGGTCATTCTGTTTTATCTGCTCTAACCTTCTGAGTACAAATGAATTTTTAAAGTGCTTTTTTTGTGATGTAGTGTGCACACAGTGTAATTCATAAAATAGGCCAAATAATTGATAAGGAAAATCCGTTCTAGCTATGTAAATTATACAGATTTTGTTTGTTAATTGTACCTTGATTCTTGGCTGCTCATCTTTAGGTTGGTCCTTGTCCTTTTCAGGTGCCTTTTCTGCTTTCTTTAATTTCTCAGCTTCTTTGCGCTTCCTTCTGTCCTCTTCTCTCCACTTCCGCCGCTCTTCATCACGCAAGCGTTTGCGCTCCAGTTCTCTCCTCCTCCTCTCCTCTTTCTTTTCCTCTCTTAATCTCTGGAAAGTGAGTGTGGATTAGCATTTCTAATCATGCCTAATACAAAGCTGCCCAATAACATGCAAGCATGGTGCCTGATGAGAAGCAGACTAATCAGCACAGACACTGGCCTACTCTGAAGTTAGCAGTACATCTTGTTATTTGCTGTGAAGAATTTAGGTATTGCACTCTATTCAGCATGCAGGTTGAAGCATCTACAACAGTGATCATCGATATATGCTCAAAAGTTTTTTTGTCCTTTTACATTCAGACAAATGAAAGTCATGTCATGGATCATTCTTTAACAAACTAACATAACCTCCATCCATCCATCTTCTATACCGCTTATCCTTTTCTTCAGGGTCACGGGGAAAACTGGAGCCTATCCCAGGGAGCATTGGGCACAAGGCTTTGGTCTGGGGGAGCACGGGGAGAACATGCAAACTCCGCACACACACGGCCACGGTGGGAATCAAACCCAGTGCTAATCACTAAACCACAGTGCGCCCTACTAACATAACCTCTGGCACTTTATTTTTTGGCATCAACCAGAGACATAATATTTACCTGTTTATTCTTAAGGAAGTCCAAAAGAGGAGTTGTTTTCTTGGCTGAATAAAGAAAAAAAAAATTACAAAAAATTTAAACCTGGAAATAATTTCAGGCAAATATAAATTCACGTATATTTTGCTGTACATGTCAACAATCAACTTACCAACTAGTTCCTTTGTCTTGGCCTCTATTTCTTCTAATAATGTCTCAGTGGTTGAAGTAAACTTCTCCTCATCACCATTGTAGATTTCCAAAAACTTCTTATAATCAGTATCTATGAAACACACGGTCATATTAGCAATTAATCAGTGATGGAAATCTGAGAGTTGTGGGTTTTTTTTGTTGTTTTTTTTTGGCCTGATTTATTACCTTCTTCAATTGTTCCACTTTTGGAATCCTTTTTCTTACTCCTCTTTTTAGCAATCTTCTGGAATGGTGCGAACTCAACAACTGCAGGGTATTCTTGTCCTGTAGATCAAAATAACACTATCATTCATACACATTATATCACATAGGGGCGGCTGTGTTGGCCGCAGGGTTGGCGGTTTGATTCCCAGCCCACATGCCTCCAAGACCTTGGGCAAGACACTGAACCATTGCATGGTAGCTCTGCTGCCATTGGTGTGCGAGAGTGTGTGTGTGTTTGTGTATGTGTGAATGAGAAACAGTGTAAAGCTTTGTAGAACCGCTAAGGTTCTATATAAGGCACTATATAAGTGCAGACCATTTACATAAGGCAAAATTAATTTGGCATAACAGTATACATAAACATCAAATTATCTTATTTTAAATGGATTATTTATATACAAACCTCGATTGTCAATGAACACATAACCATCAAAGCGGTCTCTGAAAAGAACAATGTCCTCCTGGTTCTTGAAATTTAGATATGCTCTTGCAAACAGATGAGGGTAGAGGCTGTAATGAAACAGAACAACATCCACGTCAACGTTTATGAGAGTATGTTTTATCTGGGACAATTATTTCTCATGAGCTAAATTAAATGACATTATTTATAGATTCCTACAGACACAGTGGTTGTCTGTGACGAATCGGCCCACAGACCTGGTGTCACTTGTGAAGAACTCGAGATAATCCACTTCTGGCAGAGGCTGTAACTGCTCCTCCAGCTCTTCTTTAGTTATACTGGGAGGGAGGCGGCGGATCACAATCTGATTCAAACACAAATCAAATCATCATCATCATCATCATCATCATCATCATAACAACGCGGCCATGACAAGCCAAGTCATTTAAATAGGAAATCTCAATTACTTCACAATTAACTTACGCTTTATTTAGCTGTTTTAACTCTAAGTTGAACAAAAACTATTTATTTGTTTGTATTGCAGTTGTTCTTGTGGAATGAAAAGCTATATATGGTTCATCCCGAAACACTCGTTAAGGCTGTAGAGGTTAGCGTTATATAGTTTTTGCTAACTGTTCCCCCAGATTAGCTACAGCTGAACACATCAACTGATGCACTCAACTGACGCACAGTAACTTACACGAAAGTAGTGAAGGAACTCTAACTGGCAGCTAATAAAGTACAAAACTGCGATACTGCTAAGAATGGTATAACCACTTGGTTATACTGTACAGCCCTGCCTTGTTGACGAAGCTAAGAAGCTAACTGCTTGTTACGTAGCTATAAGCAAGCTAGCTAGCTACCTTTGTCATGGCCTCCTTCTTCTCTTTATTTGGCTTCTCCGTTTTTTCATTTTCTTCACATCTGATCTCCACTTTTTTCTCTCTGGGCCGCGTATTTTCCTTGTCTTCTTTCATGTTTCAAAATGCAGCAGCAGTATTTACTAAGGAAGCTGTGAGGAGGAGTCGAGGCGGACTTCAGCCAACTTTGTCTGGCAGTTTCTCGGTAACACAGACGGTCGCTTCTGATTGGTTGCCTGCTCTCCGGCCTATCTACAGAGATAGTGATGCCTCTGTTCATCTAGAAAGTATTCATTCTTTTTTCAGACTATATATATATATATATATATATATATATATATATATATATATATATATATATATATATATATATATATATATATATATTTACATGATTGTTTATACTTCTTTGCATCTTAGATGTATTATGTATCATATATAGATATCGTGAACTCACCACAAGAGGGAGCTGAAAAATTATGGCTCCGTTTGCAAACAGGAAGTGGTGGACCATCTAGCGGAAGTCAGTGCATGACCGTCAACGCAGCAGACATTTTGGTCAAAATAGAGAGAGACTTGCAGTTTATCTCCTGATTAGTGCAGCAAGACAAGACCCTTGTTAAACTGCAGCTACATCATACTTCACCTTCATCATGTGGTATGAAATACTGCCCGGATTTGGTATAATGACGGCTTGTTTGATCATTCCTGGAGTGGCCACTTCTTACATACATAAATTTACCAACGGTGGAAAGGTGAGTGGTTAGAGGAAACTAGTTTGAGTCTTGTCTACATTTCAGTTAGCAGCCACTCGATCCAAAGCCATGCTCGTTTGAGATAGTTTACAAACGTACAGGATAGTAGCAGAGGGTCAAAGGACTTGCTGGGATTTTGACTCATTTTTCTAATCTAGCTCAGAACTTAAACCTGAGCCACTACTGCCTTTAATATTTGTTGTTGTAAAAGGCAACCTAATGACAATATACTAATCACATCACAGTGCAGTTAGTGGAAATGTCCCCTTTTTGTGATTAGATAAGCAATGGATAATGGGTTATGATGCAAAAAAGGGACAATGTCTCTGCAACTTTTGATTTGATAAAATATTAGAATGGTCACATTGATCTTGTATTTTTTACAAGATGAATGGTAAGTCCAGCTACTTATCATATGTGCAATGGACATCTGTGCTGAATATTGATGCTAGTTCATTGTTCTCACCTGAAATTACAACCAAGAAGAGAAGCGGCTCGCTTCATATTCTCTCATATTCAGCTGCATATTAGTCTGTTCAAGTTGATAATTTGTTCAGTAAATTAAAAAAAAAATCAGTAACTCAAAAACAATAATTATTTCGGTTCTGTTTCTGAGCACTGAGTACACTATGAGCAGTTACCAGTTACACACACACATATATATATATATATATATATATATATATATATATATATATATATATATATATATATATATATATAATATATAATATATAACTGGCTTAAAAACAAAGTTTTTAGACAAACTATTAGCCAACGTGTACTAAAATTGTTTCATAATAATTGGTATGGGAGCATTGTAGGCCCAAGTAGCAAATTAATCTACTCATAGATGTGTAAATAAAGGATATAAAACACCAATGCAGTCAATATGGAGTATACAGTGCCCTCCACTAATATTGACACCCTTGGTAAGTATGAGCAAAAAAGGCTGTGAAAAATTTTCTTCATTGTTTAACCTTTTGATCTTTTGTTAAAAAAAATCACAAAAAAATCTGCTCTCATGGATATCAAATAATTGCAAACAAAACAGGTTTATTAAAAAAAAATCTGTTATATAGGTGTGCAACAATTATTGGCACCCTTATGAATTCATATGAGAAATATATTTGAACTATATTCCCATTGATTTTTAAGTTTTTTTTTTTTTTTTTTTTTTTTTTTTTTTTTTTTTTTTTTAAGTACACCTAGATGACTAAGAACAGGAAATTGTTTGACCATGACTTCCTGTTTCATAGGGGTGTAAATATGAGGTAACACATACGACAAATTCCCTTAGTCATTCATAATAATGGGTAAGACCAAGGAATATAGCTGTGCAGCAAAAGGTTGTTGAGCTTCACAAAATGGGAAGTGTCTATAAGAAAATAGCACAAGCATTGAAAATGTGACTGAAAATAGTGCCCGAAGTCACCTACATCACAACAAGTTGTTTGGAAGGGTTTCAAGAAAAAAGCCTCTACTCTCATCCAAAAACAAATTCGAGCGTCTTCAGTTTGCCAGACACTACTGGAGCTTCAAATGGGATCGGGTTCTATGGTCAGATGAAATCAAAATAGAGCTTTTTGACTATAAACCCTAGAGGTGGTTTTGGTGCACACAGAGAGGTAGCCATATGGAAAAGTACCTCAGGAACAGGTTAAATATGGTGGTGGCTCTTTAATGTTTTGGGGCTGTTTTTCTGCCAGAGGTCCTGGACATTATGTTGGGATACATGGCTTCGTGAAGTCTATCAAATATCAACAGATATTAAATGAAAACCTGACTGCCTCTGCCAGAAAGCTTAAAATGGGCCGTAGTTGGATCTTTCAGCGGGACAGTCATCCAAAATGTACATCAAAATCAACACAAAAATGGTTTACTGACAACAAAATCATGGTCCTACTATGGCCATCCCAGTCCCCTGACCTGAAATTCATAGAAAACCTGTGGGGTGAACTGAAGAGGAGAGTTCACCAGTATGGACCTCAAAATTTGAAGGATCTGGAGAGATTCTGTATGGAGGAATGGTCTCAGATCCCTCGCCATGTATTCTCCAACCTCATCAGGCTTTATAGGAGAAGACTCAGAGCTGTTATCTTGGCAAAGGTAGGTAGCACAAAGTATTGAATAAAAGGGTGCCAATAATTGTTGCACACCTATATTTAACAAAAAAATATTTTTTTTATAAACCTGTTTTGTTTGCAATTGTTTGATATCCATGAGATCATTATGGACAACATTAAGGTCATTGCTTGCTTTCACCTTTTCCTCAGTCTCTGTACTGATCAACATGCATAACCGAAAAACCTCACTGAGCCAGTCAGTTACAAAAAGTTAAGTTTATGCTTTTAAGCATAAACGGTGGCAAATATCAGTAAATCTCGTCCTTAAGAGTTTGGATCTTTGTTTAGTACAATCAGCTTGGACAAATGCAAGATTTATTATCTGCAGTACAAGGTAAAAAAATAAAATAAAGGCTTCATTCTTGGCATTTTTTTGAGACTTAATCTAATTTTGCATTTAGGAGAAAAGAATCGCAAGAGTTCCTTACCAGTGGTACTTGATGGAGAGAGACAAGCGAGTGTCAGGGACTGGACTATATTACCAGTCAAAGGTCAATTTCCTTTATTAAATTTATTCATTTTATTCTTTACATTTTGTATTTTATTGTTATGATCAGATTTGTATGTCTATTTATATTAGTGTGTGGCTTTGTTGAAGAGCTTTCTGAAATGTTTTCTTGTTTTTACAGGGACTTGAAAACATTAAATGAAGATTTTGCCGTGCCCCTGTCTAAATGTTTTGCAACATGCATTTTGACTAGCAGTCTATTAAAATTACTTATATATATATATATATATATATATACACATTATCTGTTTTGTGTCATGGATTCGTGTTTTGTGAGCCACAACACTCCATTTACCCAATAGCAGTTGACATGCAGTATCTCACAAAAGTGAGTACACCCCTCACATTTTTGTAAATATTTGATTATATCTTTTCATGCGACACCACTGAAGAAATGACACTTTGCTACAATGTAAAGTAGTGAGTATACAGCTTGTGTAACAGTGTAAATTTGCTGTCCCCTCCAAATAACTCAATACACTGCCATTAATGTCTAAACCGCTGGTAACAAATGTGAGTACACCCCTAAGTGAAAATGTCCAAATTGGGCCCAATTAGCAATTTCCCCTCCAAGGTGTCATGTGGCTTGTTAGTGTTAAAGGTCTCAGGTGTGAATGGGGAGCAGGTGTGTTAAATTTGGTGTCATCACTCTCACGCTCCATGTTGGAAGTTCAACATGGCATCTCATGGCAAAGAACTCAGTGAGGATCTGAAAAAAATAATTGTTGCTCTACATAAAGATGGCCTAGGCTATAAGAAGATTGCCAAAACCTTGACACTGAGCTGCAACACGGTGGCAAAGACCATACAGCGATTTAACAAGACAGGTTACACTCAGAACAGGCCTTGCCATGGACGACCAAAGAAGTTGAGCGCACGTGCTTAGCGTCATATCCAGAGGTTGTCTTTGGGGAAATAGACGTATGAGTGCTGCCAGCATTGCTGCAGAGGTTGAAGGGGTGGGGGGGCCTGTCAGTGCTCAGACCATACGCTGCACACTGCATCAAATTGATCTGCATGGCTGTCGTCCCAGAAAGAAGCCTCTTCTAAAGCTGATGCACAAGAAAGCCTGCAAACAGTTTGCTGAAGACAAGCAGACTAAGGACATGGATTACTAGAACCAGTGTCATGGTCTGGGGCTGCATGAGTGCTGTTCATTTGAGGGAACCATGAATGCCATGTACTGTGACATACTGAAGCAGAGCATGATCCCCTCCCTTCGGAGACTGGGCCGCAGGGCAGTATTCCAGCATGATAACGACCCCAAACACACCTCCCAGACGACCACTGCCTTGCTAAAGAAGCTGAGAGTGAAGGTGATGGACTGGCCAAGCATGTCTCCAGACCTACACCCGATTGAGCATCTGTGGGGCATCCTCAAACGGAAGGTGGAGTCGACATCCGTGATGTCATCATGGAGGAGTGGAAGAGGACTCCAGTGGCAACCTGTGAAGCTCTGCTGAACTCCATGCCAAAGAGGGTTAAGGCAGTGCTGGAAAATAATGGTGGCCACACAAAATATTGACACTTTGGGAAAGATTTGGCCTTTACCTTAGGGGTGTACTCACTTTTGTTGGCAGCAGTTTAGACATTAATGGCTGTGTGTTGAGTTATTTTGAGGGGACAGCACATTTACACTGTTATACAAGCTGTACACTTACTACTTTACATTGTAGTAAAGTGTCATTTCTTCAGTGTTGTCACATTAAAAGATATAATCAAATATTTACAAAAATGTGAGGGATGTACTCACTTTTGTGAGATACTGTGTATAGTCACATAGTCAAAGCTTATTCCGATGGATAGCCAATTTAATCTTCTAGACAGTGATGGAAAAGTAAACTATGGTACCATTTACTGAGCAAAAATGTATTCTATTAAAGCTTCACTATATGGCCAAACATTGGGGTCTTCCCCAAAAAGTTGAAAGTGCACAATTGTCTAGCACAGAGGTGTCCAATCTTATCTGGAAAGGGCTGGTGTGGTTGCAGGTTTTCATTTTAACCAAGCAGAATCCACACCTGAGTCTATTGAAAGCCAAGATCAACTGATTAAACAGATGGAATCAGGTGTGGCTCCTGCTTGACTCAAACGAAAACCTGCACCCACACTGGCCCTTTGTGGATAAGACTGAACACCCCTGGTCTACAATGTATTTGAGTGCTGTAGCATTACAATTTCCCATCACTGAAGGGGTTGAGCCAAAACCTGTTCCAATATGATGATACCCCTGTGCACAAAGCGAGATCCATGAAGACATGGCTTGCCAAGGTTGATGTGGAAGAACTTGAGTGGCCTGCACAGAGCCGTGACCTCAACCAGGTTTCCTCACCTGACGTTCATGGCTGACCTCACTAATGCTCTTGTGGCTGAATGGACACATCCCCACAGCCATGTGCCAAAATCTAGTGGAAAGCCTTCCCATGAAGAGTGAGGGTAATTATAACAACAGAGGGGGAATAAATCTGGAATGAGATGTTAAAAAAGCATATATGGGTGTCCACAAACCTTTGGCCATATAATGTACAAGCTATATAATGTAAGCAACAGTGCATTCAGAAAGTATTCCAGATCCCTTCATTTTTTTCCCACATTTTCTTATGCTACAGCCTTTCCCCCCCACATCAAGCTACACTTCATAACGACAAAGCAAAAATCAGATTTGTGATCTTTGCAAAATTATTGAAAAGAGAAAAACTGAAATCACGTAATACTCCTAACTCAGTACTTAGGTGAAGCACCTTTGGCAGTGATTACAGCCTAAAGTGTTTCTGGGTATGATGCAACAAGCTTTGCACACCTGGATTTGGGAATTTTCTGGGATTCTTCTCTGCAGATCCTCTCAAGCTCTGTCAGGTTGGACGGGGACCATCCGTGGACAGCCATTTTCAGGTCTCTCCAGATGTTTGATTGGGTTCAAGTCTGGGCTTTGGCTGGGCCACTTAAGGGCATTAACAGAGTTGTCTCTAAGTCACACTTTTGTTGTCTTGGCTGTGTGCTTAGGGCCATTGTCTTGTTGGAAGGTGAACCTTTGGGCCAGTCTGAGGTCCTGAGTGCTCTGGAACAGGTTTTCATTAAGGATCTCTCTGTATTTTGCTGGGTTCAGCTTACCTTTCACCCTGACCAATGCCCCAGGCCCTGCTGCTGAAAAACAGCCCCATAGCTACCACCACTTGCTTGGAATTGAGGCCAAACAGTTCAATCTTCTTTTCATCAGACCATGAGAGTCCTTTATGTGCTTTTTTGGGTGCAAATTCCAAGCAGGCTTTCATGTGTCTTGCACTGAGGAGATGCTTTCATCTGGCCACTCTGCCATAAAGCCCAGATAAGTGGCATTGCAGTGATGGTTGAGCTCCACACACGATCTCTGGAGCTCAACCAGAGTGACCATAGGGTTCTTGGTCACCTCCCTTACCAAAGGCCCTTCTCCCTCAATTGCTCAGTTTGGCTGGACAGCCAGGTCTAGGAAGAGTCCTAGTTGTTCCAAACTTCTTCCATTTAAGAATTATGGAACAATGCAGCAGAAATGATTGTAGCCTTGCCCAGATCTGTGCCTCGACACAATCCTGTCTCTGAGTTCTGCAGACAGTTCCTTTGATCTCGTGGTTTGGTTTTTGCTCTGATATTCATTTTCAGCTGTTAGACCTTGCCTAGACAGGTGGGAGCCTTTTCAAATCATGTTCAGTCAACTGAATTTGCCACAGGTTGATTCCAATCGAAGTATAGAAATATCTCAGAGAATCCAGAGAAATGGGATGCACCTGAGCTAAATTTCAAATGTCATGTCAAAGTGTCCGAATGCTTATGTCAGTGTGATATTTCAGGTTTTTCTTTTTAATAAATTTGCAAAGTTATCACAAATATGCTTTTTGATTGTCATTATGGGGTGTGGTGTGTAGATTGATGTGAATTTTTTTTCTCTGAAATGGGAACGTTATCTCTCTTAAGCCGATTATCTAATCTCTATTATGTAAACTTAGCAAAAAAGAAACCTCCCTTTTTCAAGAGACTATTTTAAAGATAATTTTGTAAAATCCAAATAAACTTTACAGATCTTTATTGGAAAGGGTTTAAAGTTTAAACATTTATTTCATGCTAGTTCAATGAACCATAAACAATTATTGCACATGCAGCTGTGGAACAGTCCTTAAGACGCTAACACTTTACAGGCACTAGGCAATTAAGGTCACAGTTACAATAACTTAAGACACTAAAGAGACCTTTCTACTGATTCTGAAAAACACCATAGGAAAGATGCGTGAACATGCCATAGGCCTGCTGCAGGGAGGCATGAGGACTGGAGATGTGGCCAGAGCAATAAACTGCAATGTCTGTAATGTAAGACGCCTAAGACAGTGCTACAGGGAGACAGGAAGGACAGCTGATCGTCCTTGAGTGGAAAATTACATGTAACCATGTGTCCACCCAGACGTGATGGTGAACTTGCAAATGCTTTGGGGAAAGAGTGGAGTAACATCTCACAGCAAGAACTGACAAATCTGGTGCAGTCCATGAGGATGAGATGCACTTGTACTTAAAGCAGCTGGTGGATACACAACATATTGACCCCCCTTTGTTCAGGGACTCCTAATTATTCCATTTCTGCTCGTCAAATATCTGTGAAACTTGTTAATACAAATATTTAGGCATGTTAAGAAATTTGCTGGAAATAAAAACAGTTTAATGTGAGAGGATATTTATTTTTGCTGAGTTTATTATATAGCTATATGTACACAAATATGTACCAAATATTGTACACATTTGAGTAATAAGCCTAATATTTGAATAGTATTATGGATCATGTTCATAAAATAAATCTGTGCTGAAGAGGCCAATGGAATGTAGTTTACAATTAAAGAGGTTCCTGGCTTAAACTGAACCCCTGCTTTACATAAAAGATTTATGTCTGTAGTTTGACTGGAGAAAAGTGAAAGGTTAACATCACTGTTAATATCCACCCAAAGACACAATTTTTTTTGTTTGCAAAATCCAGAAAATATCAATAACCTGGTTAGACCAACTGACAAGAAATACATTGTATCGCCAAAAGTACACATGCTTTTTGAACATCCCATTCCGGTTTAGTCCCCCTTTGCCGTTATAGTAACCTCCACTCTTCAGGGAAGGCTTTCCATTAGATTTTTCAGTGTGGCTGTGGGGATTTTCTCATTCAGTCACAAGAGCATTAGTGAGCTCAAGCACTGATGTTGGGTGAAATGGCCTGGTGTGCAGTCAGCATTCCAGTTTATCCCAAAGGTGTTCAGTGGAGTTTGTGGTCAGGGCTCTGTGCAGGCCACTCCAGTTCTTTCACTCAAACCTTGGCAAACCATGTCTTCGTAGAGATTGCTTTTTTGCACAGGGGCATTGTCATGTTGGAACAGGTTTGGGCCCCTTATTTCCAGTGAAAGGAAACTGTAATGTTATCGCATACAGAGACATCCTATACAATTGTGTGCTACCACTTTTGTGGAAATGGTTTGGGGAGGCCCATATATGGGGGTGATGGTCAGGTGTCCAGATACTTTTGGCCATATAGTGCACATAACTTGGTGTATTAAAAAGTATATATTGATTAAAAAAACTTCTAAAAAATAAAGAGATACTTGATTTAAAAAGCAATGATGCACCATATCACTACTGGGGAATATAACTAAATTCTGATGCTACTGTAGCACTACCAGCCAACATTGCTTGAAGGCTACTCTTTTAATCAATATTAATATATTATGTATAATATATTATGAAGAACTGATGGGAATAGAGGTGGTAGGGGCATTTGGTGTAATTTCTTAGTATAAAATGCTTAAAGAATGTATTCATAATGCCCAGTGTTCCTGGCATAGCCTCCACCTGACCACCATAAACCAGAACATTCTTTTTCCAAGTACTCTTCAAAATACTACGCCCAAACAGAGGCCATAATGTTAAATATTTCTGTACTGACTGGAATTAAAATATTCAATACCACCTTCTCCACCTGAGAATTCTGGTGCTAATGCAATTACTTCTAAAATAACTACAATCCACTATTTTTGCACTGATGAGTTTAAAAGTTTACCTTTTGGATCTCACAGGACATACCAATTCTGCCAATATTACCATTACTACAACTCCTTTTTTTAAAAAAAATCCGGCTCTATAAAGGTTGGATGACTCGAGTTTGATGTGTTTTCAGTGTATTTATTTATACATTTTAAATCTAGACTGAATGTTTACATGGCTCTATGAATATTAATACAATAGATAATCTTCAGACTCAAAGCTTTTTTTTAATCAAGAGGAGAAAATAAAACACAGCAAAAGGTTGATAAATGACTTCCTCAGTAAATTTTGCACATTAAGAACTATGACATTCCTACTAAATTATAATACAATGAAACCCAGAGCTGGGATTTTAGCACTGCTTTTAACATTCTACTTCTCTTCTTTTCCCTTAGTCTTTCTGTACACCATTTCCCTGAAACTGGAAAGGATTTTACTTTCTCTCTTTCTCCTTTCTTCCTGGTTGAAGGAGGCAAGGGCTCTCTTTTCATCAGCACTGTAGATCTGGTTTTCCTTTCTCAGACGCACAGCCTCCATACGCCGATGTCTGTGGGGTTATCAAGCATTAAAGAGTCATTAAACAGAACAAACCCTAAACAATGCATCTTAATGAAGCTCTGAACTGCATCATGAAGGCTGTCACTGCAGGAGAAACAGACGACTAAAAAACACAACAAAAAAACAGGCACGTATGCACAAACACTAGTGTAGCATTGCTGATGGACTACAGTGCTGGACCCTAGGTCAGAAATCATCAAATGAAAAACAGTAACCAATTTATCAATGATGATAAAGTCCTCTCTGTGTATCATCAAGATGTCTCACAGTGCTTGATTATTGGTGGTTATTTACCTGGATCATTCAACATTTCATCGCAAAGCTGCTAGACAGTTAGTGAATGATGCCAGCAACAGCACAAGAAATGCTTTAAAAAATTTTCTTAATCCAAAATAAATCTAATATGCTTTTTGCGCAATTCAATTAAGAATGTCAGCTTTATAGAAAGAGTCAGCATGTGTATGTCACAAATACTCTCGGGGGCAGTAAAAATTGTACAGGTTTATATGGGGTTGTGAGAGCAGGCAGTAAAGGAAGAAAGTGCCACCCATAGGCGGTTGCCCAGTTAGCCTACGTGTGGTAATGGTGGCCCTGTCTTTATGCACTAATGAGTGTATTTATGCATCAGCTATGCATCTCAGTCCGTACAGGATTTCACAGTTATTTTGTGATTGTTATGGCCAAAATTTGTACATTTTCTTGCTGCTTTTTTTCATAATTTGCAATGCAACGTGCTGAGAATTCATGCGACTTTTATGTCAGTCAAACTTGACATTTGTAATAATTTTATGCTACCAGGAAAGAAAAATGGAGGATAACAGTGAAGGAGGATTTCAGTGGTGGGATGGTGAGGTAACAGACTTCATAAACATTTGGGGTGATGATGCTGTACAAGCAAAATTAGAAAGCACATATCCCAACTACTCCATGTTTGAAGAGATCGCAAAAGAAATGGCCGAACACGGCCATAGGAATACCTGGCTACAGCGCCAAAGGAAATTTAAACGTTTCCACTGCTCCTTTGCGCATGTGGTGCAGTTTAAGAATGTGATCTGTTCAGACTAATGTCAGATATGGGCCACATTGAAAAAATGTGAACAGCCTAACAAAAAAAATCGGATTTGGGCCACTTTTGCCTGCTGTGTGAACACAGCCTATGTGTATTACTTTGAGTGTATGTTGTTAAACCTAAGCCCACATACCTGCTTCCGCTCATCACATAGCCTGATTTCTCAAAGTCCGCAATTTCATCACTGGTAAGGCCAATTTCACCTCTCCTTGGAATACGCTTGCCTGCTTTTACGTACTCTGCCATGGCAGCACCTTCACCGGGTAACAGAGCATGGCCAAAACTATAAAAGCAGGGACAGGGAGGAAAGCTTCATTAAACTCCAGACAATAATGATATTCAGCAGCAGTGTACTGTACAATAATAACCTTATGAGTAATATACAAATACAAATACTCACTCTAATGGTTTATCATCCTGGGCCATGTGAGTTAGAGGAGCTTCAGGTCCAACCACATTATCATCAAGACGAGTTTTCTCAACCCACAGTTCTCCCAGATCATCATCTTCCTCTGCGGACTGATCACTGCTGGAACTGCTTGACTCTTTGCGGCTCTTTTTAGCCTTCTTCTTCTTTGATTTCTTCCTGAGATAATAAATATACATTAGAAGTGGACGTCGTTACTTAGGGCAAGGGGTTTCCAGAGAGCCACAGCACAGTGTAGCATTTTACCTTCTTACACACACTTGATTAATCTTATCAGCTATTTACCAAAGCCTTTAGATGTCTTTTGAATTTGATGTCTTAGAAGGGGAAATTATACAATAGAAACATACATTAAGAAGAGATTCTCACTGACCTTTTACTTTTCTTCTTTTTCTTCTTCTTCTTGACCTCTTCTGTAAACAGCAGCAACAACAAACAAAAAAACATAACTGTTTGTATATCATGGCTGGTCTGATTAAAACAGAGGCTCAGTCAAAAATGTCTCCCCATTTGACATGTAAGACACTATATCGGGGTCACTCAACTCCAGTGCCACTCCAAAAACTTTTCCAAGTTTCCCAGCACACCTCATCTAGCTCACCAGCTGATTATTAACAATCATCTTACAAGAGTTGGTAATGGCATGTTAGGGTTAGGAAATCTCATGCTCTAGCACACATGCAGGACTGATTTATGCATGCTTGTATGAATGTGTAACTTTTAGCCATACTGGATATAATACAGTATACTGGGAGTAGGAAAGCAATTCAGATTAATGGTTGAATAAAGCAAAACAGACTGACCTTCTGAGTCACTTTCTGATTCTGTGTCCTCTGAGTGCTTGCGACTTTTCTTTTTTTTCGATTTTCGTTTCTTTTTCTTCTTCTTCTTTTCCTCTGTAAATAAGAAATTGAGGAATCAACAACAGTACTCTTTAAATCAATTTACTTCATCAGCCATGATCATTAGCCATCACCATGAAACAGTTTAAGAGTTCTGTTAGGATCTGTCAGAGCACTGCTTGTGCAGGTCTGCAGAGTAAGGTTGTCTGTAAGGCTCACTGTGAGCCAACAAATAAAAAAGGGAAAGTTGTTGAAGGGGAAAAGCTCCTCCATGATATGATGCCAGCAGCTCTGTGTGAAGCCACACTTTAACTTTTAAAGTGTTTTTTTTAATGTGATGATGTAGGAGGCATCAGAACTGGTGTATGCAAGGTGGGATTTTTCAAATGGACATTTCAAACCCAGGGTGACACTCAGGACCATCACATGTTGTAACACACACACACACACAAAGCCCACAGCTTTAACAAGCACACACAGATGTTAATGTAAATCACCACACCTTCTGAACTTGTCTCAGAGCTGCTGTTCTTCACATCCTCTTCAACTGGAGTGTGTTCATCTGAACTGTTGGGAGGAAAACACCAATAATTTAAGCACATACAGCTCTCACACACTGCTGTTGGAGATCAGGTAGCATACTTCACATCCAAACTTTAACTCATACTTACTCAGGGTCTCGGACTCTTGGTGAATAGCCCCAGACCTCAGGACATCCCAGCTCACCGATTCTCTCACGCTCTTGCAAGCGTCTGAATAATAATAATAATAATAATAATAATAATAATGCGTCTTTATTTGTCACATATACATTACAGCACAGTGATATTCTCCCCCACATATCCCAGGATGTTATAGGAAGCTGGGGTCAGAGTGCAGGGTCAGCCATGATACTACCCCTGGAGCAGAGATAATGATAATTATCATGATAATACCCCTGGAGCAGAGAGGGTTAAGGGCCTTGCTCAAGGGCCCAACAGTGGCAGTGCTGGGGCTTGAACCCCCGACCTTCCGATCAGTAACCCAGAGCCTTAACCGTCAAGCCACCACTGTCCCATAACAATAATAATAATAATAATAATAATAATAATAAACATTGTCACGTGTTACATAGGATTTAAAAAAAAACAAACAAAAAAAACAACACGTGACACAACCTTATCTAAAGTCATCAGTAACTCTATTTTAGTGATTGTATAAGTCTGACTACTAAGTCAGATATTACCTGGCGATGAAGGCTTCTTGTCTTTGCCTTTGGATATCGTCTCTCTTGTCGTAGTAATCGGATCTCGATCCCGCATAGTGTCTTTGGTCCCGCTCGTCAGCCCAGGCCAACTTCTCTCGTTCTCTCGATCTGGACCGACTGCGCGAGCCGCCCATCCGGAAGCGGTTCCGGCTCTTCTCTTTGTTATCGGACCATTTCGTCTTCCGCTCATCGGTCCTGTTGTGTCTGTGGTTATCGGCCGCAGGACTCGACACGCGCTCCCGCGAGCGACTCCGCGCACTTCCGCTGCTCGAGCGGCTCCGGCGGCGCTTTCTCGGGCTACTGGCCTCCGAACTTTTGCCGTTGAGCTCGGGCATCGTTAAGCGCTTTGCTGTGTTTAAACACTCGCTTTCTTTTAGTACACACTTTAAGTGCTACTTTCTGAGATAAATAATTCCTCGTTTACATTAATGCGTGCGCTGAAACCGTCAACACCAAACCTCAGAGGAACTAGCTGTGGCTTTAGATCCTCAGAGCGGCCGAAAATGGATTTACAGTTCAGACTGTGTTAACACACTGTCCGAGCCGTAAAACAAAAACCAATCATTAATCCGTGGATCTAAAATAAACGCTTTCGAACAAAAAAAAGTCTAACTGTTATTTACGTCGCCATGTCGAGAGTTGTGCTAAATTTGTAATATCGCCCCCTACAGTTTGAACCCTACATCGATACTAGGTTCGCGTTTTCCCGGCGGAAATGCGTCATAATTTACTTTACTTCCGCTGTTTATTCTACCGGAAGTCGCTTTCGCTAAAACAAAACAAAACAAAAAAAAAAACATTGGTTGCGTCTTGAATCACAGAAAAGGTTTTAACACCGAATCTAGCATTTTCTGGCATAATGCGAATTGCGAAACACTTATATTAAAGTGGCTAATTTTAGCTGTTCTAGTTAAAAAGCTGTGATTTTTTGTGGGGTGTTTGGAAATGTGTTTAAGGATTATGTAGTGAGTGTAATTGTATTTAAGTCTGTGTTTGTGTCAATGTGTAAGCATTTATGTAGATGTATTAATGGTTATATGTATGATACCAGTGACAGACAAATTTCTGCTCTGTGACAAACAGAATGGACAATATAGTAAAATTACGAAAATGTTTTGAATAGATGGTTACAAAGGGATTATCTCTGACATAATATTAAGGAATATTAATCAAATTCAGTATAATTTCATTTGGAAGAATAAAATTATATTAGAAAGGGAAACATTGTAAAACCTGTTATTGAGGGTAGATTGAATGTAATTGACTTTAAGGCCATGCAATAAACAATAAAATGAAGTGGTTCCAGACATTTCTTAGGAAATGACAGTTGATCTGGTTCAAACCACTTAGTAAAGTTTTTGAGGATTTTTGGGTGTTGAGCTTCTTTTGAAATGTGATTTTTAACCTTGTAAATTATATGTCAAGGTTCTTTTCACAGTCCGGTACAAAATTGGACATTAATATATAAGCACAATTTTTTTCACCACACAGCTGTTCATTGTGGAGAAATAGATTGATTCTCTTTAAAATAAAATCTGTATTTTGTTCATGATTTTGTGGAACAAGGTGTTTGCTCTGTCACACACCTAATGGATGAGATAGGGAACATCCTTACTCAAAAGTATAACTTCACTTGTGCTAAAAAAAATTATTTAACATTGCTCAAAGCTGTTCCTTCTGGTATCACTGTTGATTTGTCTGTTAATTGGTCTTCTCATTCTCACAGCAATTATGTATTTACAACAATATCTAATAATACGGAATTTTTTTTCTCTCCGTAGTCTACTTTATACCCTGTTTATTATGATGTTTCACAAAAACTATTTAAGGCTCATAAAATTAATCATTGTATTATTTAACCATAGTTGTCAAAATTCATGAATCAGTTCATCCGTCCATTATATTCTTTCACCTGTTGTCTCAAATGACCAAACCATGTTTTGTAATTTGGGACATCTTGAAAATTGTTAAATTACAAAAATCTGTGCATGATGTGAACAAACTTCATGCTTACTTTGTTACAGTAGCATATGTATATATGCATAATAAATATGTGGAATAAATTAGTAATCACAACTTAATAACTTTGGGGGGGGCAATCCAAAGTGTGTCATTTTTCATGCCTCAAGATTTTGGGGGTCAGCTTCATGTTTGATTAAGTTATATTAAGTAAGTCATGTTATTCCTATCAAGCACTTCCACAGCAAGGGCTTAGTAACAAAACTTTTGACTTTCACCTGTAAGGCCAGACAATAAATGCTACTAAGAATAACAGTCCCATGAAGTTGACCAGATATCCCAATAATTCACGCTACTGTATGACCTTACATTTGAATATCACAACATATTTTGCAGTAATGGTCATGATAGCCTTGAAAATTTTGATTTTGAGTCAACATTTTTTTCAGCTGTAAGAAGGCAATGTCAGGAAACTTTTGTACAGGTCTGGTTTGATTTTGAAGTGACATTATGTTGCTTTTGGCAGATTTGGCAACCCAGTTACTGAAGAATTGCAGTCAGTAGTGTCTGAACAAAGTCTATGTTTTGTTTCAGTAAATTGATGTATACCACAGATTCCAACTTGTCCTCACAGTTTAGTGTTTTCCTTACTCTAAAACAAATAATCAGCTAATTAACAGCCCTTCCTGACTTTAACCCTTTAATGTTTGTGTCTGTGTCAGAGCAGGTAAAGGGGGTACTCCAGGATCAGGGATAGGAATCTCATGATTATTCTTAATTTAAGATCATTTACAGTGGATATGAAAAGTCTACACAACCCTGTTATAATAGCAGGTTTTTGTGAAGTAAAAAATGACACTAAGATAAATCATGTCAGATCTTTTCTCACCTTTAATGTGAAATTGTAAAGTATACAAATAAAGTGAAAAACAATCAGAAACTTTTTTAGGGAAAAAACAACAACAACAACAACCTAGTTGCATTAGACTGCAAACCCCTAAGCTAATACTTTGTTGGAGAACCTTTTGAATTTATTACATCACTCAGTCTTTATGGGTAAGAGCCTATCAGCATGGCACATCTTGATTTAGCAATATGTCCAAACTCTTTCTTGCAAAAACATTCTAGATCCGTCTAATTGTAAGGGCATCTCTTTTGCACAGCCCACTTTAGGTCATCCCCAAAGATTTTTTTTTTTGTACTTGGATTCAGGTCTGGTCTCTGGATAGGTCATTCCAAAACATTGATCTTCTTTTGGCAAAGCCATTCTTTTGTTGATTTGGGATGTATGCTTTCAGTCACTGTTGTGCTGAAAGGTGCAATTCTTTTTCATCTTAAGCTTATTTGAATGTTTTGCACTAAAATCAACTGCTATTTGGAGCTATTCATGATTCCCTCCACCTTGATAAAAGCCCCAGCTCTGACTGATGAAAAGTAACCATAAAGCATCGTCAAGTCAAGTCAAGTGGGGTTTTATTGTCATTCCTCTATATAACTTGTATACATTAGAACAAAATGCTGTTTCTTCAGGACCATAGTGCAACAAGGAACAGTACACAAGACTACATAAAGTGCAAATACACAACAGTGTGAGACGAGTGCAAAACAATAAATACATGAGACAATAGATATACAGAACATGGACTGTAATTGTAAACATGGACTGTAGCTATTTTGTAAAGTAGCAGCACAAGTATAGCAGCAATACTGGCAGCAAAAACAAGTTCCATAGAATAAAGTGACTGATGCAGCTACTGTATGTAAAGTGCAGTGTGCAGTAGTACTGAATCTTAATGGGTTAGTGCATGTGCAGTGGTATGAGTCTTACTGGGTTAGGTGTTCAACTAGCCCAGGTGAGTGTTGGGAGGCAGCCGGGTGTTGAGTAATCTGACTGCCTCAGGGAAGGAACTGTTGTGGAGTCTGCTGGTGGAGGCACGGATGCTCCTGTACCTTCTGCCAGGTGGCAGGAGGGTGAACAGTCCATGAAAAGGGTGAGAGGGGTCGTCTGCAATACTGATGGCTTTGTGGATGCAGCAGTTGTTGAATGGCATGATGGGGCCACCACCATGCTTCACTGTGGGTATGTTATAGCCTAGTAATATGAGATCATTTTAGGTCTTTAGTGAAAAATATACATAAAGTCCCCAGAAAGAATTTACATATATAAATATTCACCTCAGTGTGAATGATTTACAGCAATTACAGATGCTACTTTTTCCTCAGACGTGTCTCTATGAGCTTTGCGCATTTGCCATTTGCAATTTTCAGGTCATGCCACAGGTTTTCAGATGGATTAAAGTCTTGGCTTTGACTCAGCCATTCCAAATCACAAACCCAGGTTTCTCTCTCTTTCTCTCTTTTTCAGCCATTCCTTTGTAGTTTCTTCCCTGTGCTTTGGCTCATTGACCTGCTGGACAGTTCCTCCTGCTGAAAAGCATGATGCTACCACCATTAATACATGAAGACTTTCTGTAATGCACGGTGGCTTAGTGGTTAGCACGTTCACACCTCCAGGGTCAGGGGCTCGATTTCCACTGTGGCCCCGTGTGTGCGGAGTTTGCATGTTCTCCCCGTGCTGCCGGGGTTTCCTCCGGGTACTCCGGTTTCCTCCCCCAGGCAGGCTGATTGGCATGTCCAAAGGTAGGCTTTGCATGGTAGGCTGATTGGCATGTCCAAAGTGTCTGTAGTGTATGAATGTGTATGTGATTGTGCCCTGATGGATTGGCACCCTGTCCAGGGTGTACCCAGCCTTGTGCCCGATTTTTCCTGGGATAGGTTTCCCCATAACCCTGAAGGAAGGATAAGCGGTATAGAAAATGGATGGATGGATGGACTTTCTGGAGGCACTGTATATCTGCAGTGTCTCTACCCAGCTCATTTGACTGCGGATCTCCCTTTTGGGTTGCCTTTAACGCGCAGACCTGGCAACCCTAATTGAAAACAAACGCACGCGGGTAGTTGCGTCAAGATGGTGTCATAACGTGCTGTGAGCTTGAAAAAGTTTTAGGATGAGGTCCATTCCAGCTAAATCCTACTTGTGCAGTAGTTTTCAATTCAGTTTATGCGAATACTTGGTCACGTGGATTAACGGCTAGTAATGAATGCAAAATCACATTCAGTTAGATAAAATACGGGCAAAGTAAGGTATCAAATGCACTGGTTACTTAAAGCGTTTATAAATATGACAGACATGGGAGAGATGTGTACATCACTGATGGTCATTATTCACTGCATGCCGTTTGATTGAGCAGACAGATGATTCTGCGACTCCTGTTGGTTATACAGAGAGTCGCAGCCTTTCCTTCAGCTCCAACAACAGACTTTTTGTTGTCTGCTGCCACAAACCAGCATTGTGTGTTTTTTTTAATTTAAAAAACAGAAGCCTGGATACAGACGCTTCGCACTGCAGGTACACAATTAAGCATCACTAAATATTCATATTTTACAGACCTGTGATGTTTTCTTCCATTAATAAATATGACAGCTAAGTCAACCTAGCTAGCTTGGCATTTCACACCCTGCTAGCTAGGTTAGCTGTGCTAGCACCGTAGGCCGCAACCTGGCGCCGAACCAGGGGAGATGAACTGAACATTCAAGCGTTAGCAAGTCAGTTAATGTTTTTAGCCCTTTCTGCATTATCTGGTGATTTTATACTTTCGGGCACGTGTTTGCAATAAGCCTAGAAAATACCCGCTTATTAATGCTGCACTTCCTGAATGCTTAGCGACCAGACATGAAACTTGCATTGCACGTAAATTAATTACTTGTGATCCTTTTTGTTGCTTTCACATCAGTTTAGCTTGTTAGCTAAAAGGTCTGCATTAACAGCGTTTAGACCCGTTAATACAAATAGAATTATAAAGGTCTGTTTCACATTAGCATATACTTTCTTTTTTTTTGTTAACGAAACTACAATTTTACACGTTTTATAGTCCACCAATAGCATCACATGCTTCTATAAAAACAGTGTTTATTCTGGCTACCGAAACCCGGCACATGCAGACCACCAGCGACAGGTTTTATACTTCATGTGGTGGAAATGATATCGAATAATTATATTCTAAAATATTCTTATGTTATCTGCAATAAATAGTTTGTTTAGGGAAGAATGACTTTATTTTTCTCACCAAGTTTTCACCGCTTGCTTCACAGGATGTCGAAATTAAAGCTGATATCTGTAACTGACACACAGTTTCCTGTGTCAGTGCTAGAAGCCATCAGTGAACAGCGAAACAACGGATTATTCTGTGATGTGACCATAATTGTACAGGACCGCAAGTTCAGGGCTCACAAGACAATGCTGTCGGCATCTAGCACTTACTTTCGGCAGCTTTTTTCAGTCGCAGGACATGTGATTGAGCTAAATTTTATCAAGGCAGACATATTCGAAGAAGTCCTGAATTACATATACACCTCAAAAATCCACCGAATTCGCTCCGACAAGCTTGAAGATCTTATCAACGCAGGCCAGATCTTAGGAGTCAAGTTCATTGCCAATCTCGCGACCCCACTTTCGCAAGTCAAGGGACTACCTGGCTTGTCAAAAGAAGGAGACACCAGCAATGTTAATGCCGCTGAGAAAAATGAAACCGGAGTGTTGATTATGCCGATCATCACAGAATCCTTCTCTTTATCTGCCGAGGAATTCAAAATGGTAAGTGGCAGTGTTGACAGAGATGATCAAGACAACGATGTTCTTTTTGTCTCGGAGCTGGAAGCGCCGAAAGCTCAGAAGACAAAGCAATCTCAGGTTATAGATTTGGACGAGGAGGAAGGGCCAGAGCCTAAAAGGCAAAAAGGCACAAATGAGGAAGAACTGAATCCTGAAAGGGAAAAAGATCAACATGAAGAGAGCAAGCTACCTTCAGAAGGTGAAGTGCCAAAGAAATTCCAAGACAAACCACAAGCCCAATCAATCCCTGCAGCTGTTACTATGTCCCCAAAAACCGTTGATACTGTTATGGTTTCCGATGCAAGATCCTCCACACAGAGTGCACCCGCTACCCCAGCTCATGTGAACAGTCATACCCCTGCCTCTCTAAATACCACTCTGCCTATGGAACCCAATGATGTGCTTGGAGTTCAGAAGAAGACGGTTTTGTTGGAGCAGTCACCAGATCGGCCAGGCAAAATCAGACTGTCAGATGTGAGGCCAACCTTCAGCACTAATAATGGAACTGGGCTAGATGCTGCTTTGACTAAGAAGACAATTACATTAGACAAAGCCTCAGAAATCGATTCGCTGTCATCAGGATGTAAGGTTTATGCCAACATAGGGGAGAACACCTATGACATTGTTCCTGTGAAAGAGTACTCGGGTGAAGGAGAAGCTCGCCCTGCCCCTGGACGAAAATCACAGACCTCAATGCACGGTGCAAGCAATCTGACCACCGGCTCGCCTCGAGGTAAGAAAAAAGGTAAATCGGAGCAAGAGGATCATTATGAACTTATTATGGACGGAAAGACCTTTTATGTGTGCATTGTGTGCAAGCGTCCCTATGTGTGCCTGACAAGCCTTAGGCGGCACTTTAACACACACTCCTGGGAGAGGAAGTACCCGTGTCATTACTGTGACAAAGTATTTGCTTTGGCTGAATACAGAACCAAACACGAGATCACTCACACAGGTGAGAGAAGGTATCAGTGTTTACTGTGTAGTGAAACGTTCCTCAACTACCAATTGTTGTCATCACATTGCAAGCAAATGCACAATCAAGACCCTTCAGGCAGGAAGGAGAAGGATGACACGGACAATAACTTGTACCGCTTACTTCCATGTAAAACGCTGCAGTTCAAGCCGTACTCTTTCGTCTCGGGCGAGACCGGGGGGATTCCGCTCATTAATGGAGATGGGATTGTGCAGCACGTTAGCCCTGGCAGGCCACAATTCACAAACCAGGAACTCCCTTCCAGTCAGAGCAAAATGTTGACCTGGAATGACATCTTTGTCGAGCCTGATGCACACAATCGACCAGGGGCTCATTCACGACCCGAAGTCCCTCCTCGACCCGCAAACCAAATGAACGCAGAGAACACGACAGAGTTTGAATTTGTCATACCAGAAACATACTGAGCTGGCATGTTCACAATTCTGAGTACTATGGTGCCTTTTAATGTTCCAGGTTTAAAGAAATATCTTCTTGAATTCAGTCAACTGGATAAGTAAGTAAGTTAATTGAACACAAAATAGTCGTGTGAAAAAAATAAATACATCCCATGGAAAGTGTTGCTTTTTTTTTTTTTTTTTTACATATTTGAACAAGCAAACATTTGAACATTTGAAACAGTGCCTATTAATAAAGATTATATACTTGAACAAAACCACAAGGAAAATTATACTTTTAAAATATTTATTCAACAGAAATATCAATAGATGTGATATTCTTCTGTGGAAAAGTAAGTACACCCTTGGCCTTAGAAGCTAGTATAGCCCCCTTTATCAGAAATAACTTGTAGGCATTTTGCAAAATTGCCCACCAGGCTTGCTGCAACTGATATTCTATCAGTTGCAAGATGTTTGAGGGTTTTCTTGCATGTACTGCCTGTTTCAAATCCCCCCACAACATTTCAATGGGATTCAAATCCAGGCTTTGACTAGTCCATTCCATAACCCTCCATTTCTTCTTTTTGAGCCATTCCTTGGTGGATTTGCAAGTGTGCTTAGGAACATTATCCTGTTGAAAGGTCCATTTTTTTGTTCAACTGTTGTACAGATGGCCTCACATTATCTTCAAGCATTCTTTGATATGATGCAGAATTCATAGCTGAATCAATGAATGCAAGTTGTCCAGTCCCTGTGGCAATGAAGCAACCCCAAACCTTAACATTTCCACCACTGTGCTTCACAGTTGGTATGAGGTGCTGCTACCCAAAAGCTGTCTTTGGTCTGAGCCAAACATGTCTGCTGTTACTGTCATCAAACAACTCCTATCTTTGATTCATCTGTCCAGAGAACATGATTCCAAAAGGCCTGGTCTTTGCCTACATGCTCATTGGCAAACTGTAGTCTTCCAAAGGCTTTTTCCAGGCACGCCTCCCATGCAAGTCAGATTTGTGCAATCTCTTGTAGAAGCTTGCACTTTGACACCAACAGTTACTACCAAGACTTACTAGCAGTTACTACCAAGACTTACTGGCCATTTGGCACTCATTTGAAATCTGCGCCATTTGTAGATTATTTTCCTTACAGTAGAATGATGTATTTCAAATAATTTGGAGATCTTTTGAAATCCCTTGCCAGACTCCTAAGCATCCACAACCTTTTTTTCTGAAGGCCTTACAGAACTTTTTAGATCTTTGAATGATGACACCACACACCTCAATAACAAAGGGAACATCAGACACTAGATATGAGACCAGTTTAAATAAGACAGATTACACCTGCACTTCCTAAGCAGGGTCTAATCACTGGTACCCAATCATGAAAACCTGATTAGAATTTTATGGATTTGAAAGTGTGATAAATGTAGGGGTGTACTTACTTTTGCAGTGTGACTGATGTTTTTTTTTGTTAAATTGTGAAAATTACTACAAAATGTCAACTTTGTGTCATTTGATAGTGTATCAACTTTATTAATTCTGTTTCAAAGAGTGTCAAATGTTTAATTGTCCAGGTATATCAAAAAGCCAACAATTTCCATGGGGGTGTACTTATTTTTTTCACATGACTGTATGTTTACCATTCAAGATGGGGTTCAGGGGCTTTGTCAGAATCATGTGTTTGAAATTGTTCTGTAGCTGTTACGTTTGTCTAATGCTTTAAATTTTGGCAGTACTTCTCATACAACAAATTTCTTTGAACTTTTACTTTAAAAGTACAGTGTGGGCTTGATCAAAACAAAACAAACAATAGTGACAGTGGTAATTGAGGGATGCTATTTTCTTCCCTACATTAGACTGGATATTCATTTATTGTATGAATATTATTTAAACCATGCAAATTAGGGCTGCAATTAACGACTATTATGATCGAATAATCTGTTGATTATTTCTTCGATTAATCGATTGGGTGGATTAAAAGACTGATTTTTATTTTCTGTATTGTTTCCGGGGAAAAAAAACGTTATTTCACATTCTGCCCAATGTTGTCCTTCATTTGCACCACATTGTGCAAAAGATATTAAATGTATCTATGTGGGCTATGCTATACCTTGTGCAAAGGATTTTAAAAAATATTAACATTATATTTTTAAAACAAAAAAAACAACTGATTGTCTACAAGCTTTAAAGCAGAAGTTAAATCACCATATTAAAAATGCTAAAGAAAGAAAAGAAAAACAAAAGCGCAAACTAAATAAGAAGTTGAATGATCTGCAGTAACACAGACATTCACTCATCTGAACACAGTAACATGTTACTTTATTTTGTAAATGTATGACACTTCTTACATTTATATACAATTACATGTTATAACTTCATTAGTTACTGCTCTCATAAAAAACACAATTACTTTTTCTAAATATAGCATCAAACAACATATTTGATCAAAATGAACATTTTAGTCAGCGTTATTGCGCTTCCTTTCTATTGCACGCTGTTTGACACACATGCGTGGATTTGCGCTCATTCATTGACGTTTAACGGAGACTCACTCGCTGTCAGGATGAGACTTTTATGTAAAATGGAAATACTGGCTTGAATTTCTAACATTTACAGATAAGGATATAAAGGTAAAAATTGAATTTCTGCGCTGAAGAAAACATGTCTGGAACACATTAAACAGTACACGCGTCTGTCGCAGCATCTAACACGACAAGCCACGTTAATACACTCACGAGGTTGTTTGAAGCGCTTAATATAACAAACATTATCATGTTTAAGACAACCTGGATCGTGCACTTTTCCCACAGCAGCTCACGCTGTGACCTCCGCTGTTTTTCAGATGTCTTTTATTCATAGAAATGCGTTTTTCACCGTCGTGAAGTGACGTCACTGACAGGGGATATCCACAGTGATGTCACAGACCCAATTAATCCATAATGAAATTCATTGTCGATTATTTTAATTATCGATTTTATCGATTAGTTGTTGCAGCCCTAATGCGAATAAGCCATTTATTGCAGTAAGTCAGAACTAAATGACATCAAGAAAACAAAGCATTTCATAGTGCTGTGAAAGTATTGAATTGCTGGAAAAAAATTATGAATGGTATCAGTGGGGAAATGGTATGAGTTAGGGTAATGAGTACAGATGTTCTTTTTAGTTCAGTTTCAATTTTGGCATAGTTTGCATTGTGAGATTCATTTTACACAATCATGTTCAACACTTTTACAGTATTACTAGCTTGGAGGAACTTTGATAATGTTTAGATTGAGTAACTTAATGATGAGTCTGAGAGCACACCATTTATAAAGTTTGCAAATGACCATGTATTATAACGCCAACACAGAAAACGTGGACAAATGTGCAGAAGATTAATTATTACAGTTTAGTGCTGGAGACATTGACACATTCTATGAACAAAATTGTTTGTGTTTTGGGTCTTTCATTATGATCATTCAATAATTTATAAAACAATAATACACTTGTTCCATTACAGAGACCATTCATTTTATACGATAATCTTGGTTTTCTTGTCTAGCATAAAGAAACATTTTTGTATTTATGATTTGATTGCAGAGGAGGATAGAAGACATTGGTGAATGTTAGTAATATGTCCATTATTTAGCAGATGGCACTTGTAAAATTGTACATTTTTATTTATATGCTGGCCATATACGGCTGTGGTCATTTCCATCAAAAGTGTAACGAATGAAAATGAATTATTGTGAATTAATGAAGTAAAGTGGATGAGCCTCTACTCAGCAGATCATTATCCAAGTGTAACAGGAGGAGTAATTTGTTGTTGTTTTTTTTTCCATGTGTTTTTCTATATTTCCTTCTTACATATACATGTATGTATTCCATTGTATTCTAGTTAGTAGGTAATGGTTTGGATTGCTAGGATGATCATGTGACTAAATATTGCCACATTCATAAAGTGAGTGCTCTAACATTTGTTAATCTTGCATATTAACAAATTTTTGTTCTACTAAAGACCAATTTAATTGTTTCTATTTTGTTCAACTATATTTATTAGGTGCTGTACAATGTGAAATAAAACTTTAGAGTACTTATTTCTCATTGCTGTCAATTACGTAAACATTTTTCTCCAGCATTCATTCTTCATGGAGGTGTCTAGCTAAGTTTAATAATATAGCAAGTCTGATAACTGAGTATATAGAAGGTGGTATTCTACATTGTCTGGTCTGTTTTTGTTTCAAACCACCAACTCTACAGTACAAAGGTAATATTTATACACATAAAATATGTTTTCAACAGTGATTCTTGCTAAATTTTTTCTGCCATTTACAGATTTTTGTGTACAAAGTTGTACAATTTGCTTAAAAAAAAACAAACAAAAACAAAGTACATATAAAGCTAGAGACTCCTCACTAATCACAGTGAATAGACACCTTTTAAGATATGATTAAATGTATACTAAGAGAAGGCAGTATGAACTGTTCCTGTACTTCAAACATGTAATACTAGGCCATATATAAATAGCTTAAGTGTACAGATTATGTGTAGTTTATATTGTTACTGCAGTAACAGTATCACTTTTTTTTGTTAGTTGGTTTTAATGACCTGCCAAGAATTCTGCAGCTCAAGTGTTCATGTTCTGATACATTTCATTTGTAGCTACCTTCCTATGTGATGCAATTCCATATTTACAAACCTGAGACAACTGTCAGAGGTGATGTAAGGATCTATCTGCATGTTCCACTTACAAGTTGTTTCCTCTGTTTAGTCATTGTAATAGGATTATTCACAACCAGGAAAAGGATATTTACACTGCAGGTGATTGAACATAACATGATTGATTGCACAATTCAAATGATTTGTACGTGGGTGAGGTGCCAAATAAAATGACCGTTTTTCCATGTTGCATCTTGCCTAGACAGAATACTGAAAGTATGCTTTGGGCTCCACAAGATTATCTCTAGCTGCCCGAAGTGACACGGAAGGATTATGTTACTGTGTTTTACAGTTATATTCAGGTACAACAAACTGCAAATGAACAAGACAATACATACATACAAGACTCCTCATTCCTCTTCAGCTGAGGTGAGACAAAAATCAAACAGCACTCCAACACTTTGGAAACATTCAGTTAATACAGTGAGGGAGATGCATGGTGGCAGTCCCTGTGTCCAAACAGTTCATAGACATGACTCATGACAGGAGCATAATGACACTTTTAAGGCATATTTGTGAAAAAGTCTTGATGTTAGTTATAGCATGGAGTTGTGAGGCTGCCTAGTGTACCTAAACTGGACAACTGCAGAAATATCACTGCGTAGATCTGCTCTGTAGAGATGAACATCCTGGTTCTGTACTGTAGCTGTGATCTGCTTCCAGCTTTGCAGTGACCCTCCACAACAGCAGGAACTGTTTTTAAGGTATGTATGCACATTTTTCCCTCAACCCCTAGAGCATATTGTCAGTATTACCATGGTTCTTTGTAGTGTCCCTTAAGGACTGTATGGAGGGGGTTTATCATCAGGTGGATAATAAGGAGGAGAATAGCGTGGAGGGATCATAGTGGGCCACATGTGACTGGCTCCAGACTGTGAGTCATCAGATAGGCCAGAAGAGTCAGGGAACATGTTGGAGACCTGAAATGACAGAGTATTATTGTACTTTCTTTATTTTATTCATTGGTATACAGTGCTTTAGCATTGAAGAACAGTGTTGCTATGGAATGTAAATGCTAATATGGGTGATTCAGTTATTCTCCGATGATGGACTCAACTGAAACGAAAAGATCTAATGGAAATTATGTTTGCTGTATTGCATGACTGAATTGTACGAGTCTACAGAACCTTTATATTGCCTTATGGTCCTGAAAGTACAATATTTCTATCAGTTGCATACAGATGGGAGGACAATAAAATTGACGAAGTATTATCTTGTTTTATCACTAAAACAAGACTAGGTATGCCTAGCTTAGCTGGACTGTGGTACAACAATCAGACATTTAAGCTTTCACTATAGCAACAATTGCAAAACAGTGGAATTTAACAGAGATGGGTTTGATGCTTTAGATCCCACTACCATAACAAGATGTTTGGAATGGCTGTAGCTTTTCCTAAGAGCAACTCATAAAATGCATTTTGTGACTGCTCCAAGACATTTGCACTGTTCTGTGCGGCTCTGATCAATTTTCCCTTTTTTCTCAGGTTTAAAATGGCTTGTTTCCTCTAATAGACAGCTGGTCCTCATATTGGTTTATCCTTTAGCAAATTCACAGGACTCAAACCGAAAGTAGATATTCAGAGCTATTATTGTTTAAACAAGCAATCTAAGAGGGCACACCTGAGCAACAACACATGTCAGTTACATGTTCTAATATTTTTGATCACTTGAAAAATGGGTGTGTTCAAACAAAAGGTGCCATTTTCTAAGGTGTAACACATCTAGATGTAAATATCAGGAAATGAAAGCTGAAATTCTGATCTACTGACTCATCTTCATCTTTTGATCTCAAACCCAAGTGTCTTCAATGTTTAGAAAATCAAAAGAATTGGCCTTGCCATTCCAATACTTTTGGACTATGCATTAATTTTACCATTGCCATGAAAACATTTTCTGTGCTTTGAGTCATAACATTTTGAGGAAAGAAATCGCAGATCTTCATGATTTTCATCTACCGTTCCCTCCAAAACTAAGGCCGTTTTCATTTGTTTTTACTGTAGAGTGAAGCCATTTGGGTTTGAGATCAAAAGATGAATATAAGAAGAGAATTTAGAATTTCAGCTTTTATTTCCTGTTATTTATATGTAGATGGGTTAAACGACACAGAACATAGCACATTTTGTATCAGACCACCAGAATTGTAGGTGAGCAAAAATATTGGAACAGGTGACTGACAGGTATTTCTTATTACCCAGGTGTGTCATGTTAGATTGATTACTTAAACAACAAATACCTCTGAACACTTACTCTTGATTTTAGCTTTCAGTTTCACCTGTGAAGACTGCATTTGCATCTGCAAATTTAAAAAGGATAAGCCAACATGAAGATCAGGGAGCTGTCAACATGAAGATCATGGGAGAAAAGCAAGCCATTTTGAAGCTGAGAAAAGAGGGAAAATCAATCAATGGCATTACACAATCATTGGGCATAGCCAATATAATTTGGAATGTGCTGAAGAAGAAAATAACCACTGGTGTACTGAGAAACAGACACTGAATGGGTCAGCCAAGGAAAACAACAGTTGATGTGAGAGCTGTGAAGAAAACCCCAAAACCAACAATGACATCACCAACATCATCTGTACTTTATACTGGGCAGGGATGAAGGTATCAAAATGCACCATCTGAAGAGGACTTTGAGAGCAGAAATATAGAGGCAATACATAGATGCAAACCACTCATCAGCAACAAGAATGTGAGAGCCAGATTGGAATTCACAAAGAAATACAGAGATGAGCCATAAAGGTTCTGGAACCAAGATTAACATCTACAAAGTGAAGGAAAGTCCAAAGTGTGGTTAAAGAAAGGATCTGCTCATGATCCAAAACATACAAGCTCATCTGTGAAACATGGTGGTGGTAGTGTCATGCTTCTGCTTACATGGCTGCTTCTGGAACAGGCTCACTAATCTTTATTGATGATGTAACTCATGATGGTAGCAGCAGTATGAATTCAGCAGTTTACAGGAACATTTTGTCTGCATCCAAAATAATTGGTAGGAACTTCATGCAGCAAAACAATAATCCAAAACACACTGCCAACTCAACAAAGGACTTTATCGGGAAAAATGTAAAAACTGAAGAGGAGATTGAAGAAAGAAACCCCCTAAATCAAACAACAACTGAAAGAGGCTGCGGTAAAAGCATGGAAAAGCATCACAAAAGAAGAAACCAACAATTTGGTGATGTCAATGAATCGCAGGCTTGATGTAGTTATTGCAAGTAGGGGATATGCAACCAAATATTAAGCGTTATTTACTTTCATTTACTTCAAGATCTTGCTGTCAATAATAAATTCTTATGAAATGTAGCTAGTGTTAGCTGCCTTGGTTTATGTCATCACTTCGTTCGTTCACTTTGTAGTTCTAGTTAAAATATCAGTACAATGAGCTAGTCTAAACATCAAAATGAGCAACATCACAGAAATACTGTAAACAACTCTCTGCTGAGGGTCTTCTAGAACAGTTTACAATAAAACAAGACATGACTCTACTACAGAACTTCTAGTCACCAGCTTCAGGTGCAATTACCTCATTAACCATGCCCTTTTAGTTATCATGAAATAATTTAGATAAAATGCATTTCTGTAATGAAAAATATGGGGAAAGGACATAATTCCTGAAAATAATTTGTGGAAATGTAACTTAAAATGTATGCCTTGTTGTCGCTAAATGGGAATGGGCAAGGTTAAAAACTGTACTGCAGGGCCTCTAGAGTGCCTCGAGTAGTTGTTTGCTGGCAGTAGTTTTGCTCTAAGTACTGTACTTATTTTAAGCAAACCTGCTCAACCGTGCAGCAAATATCAGATGGTGCAAAGACAATGCTGATTACCTGAAGGTCATAGGC